>NC_029780.3:108478147-108481026 GCF_000817695.3 Arachis duranensis | reverse complement strand
GAATTGCAAGATGTGCATCAAAACATTTTGTGAGTGTGTGTTGAGAGATTTAGCAATTGGTTCTTAACAAGAAGTTACCTAAGTCCTAAGACACTATACTTGTCTTCAAATGTTGTGGACTTGAGTTTCTTGTTGTTGTTGTGTTGCTTTCAACTCTTCATTCCTCAACGTTGAATGTTGGTTGATCTTTCAATCATGCTTGTTCATTCAAGTTCTTTGTTGGTTTGTCTTTCATGTCGTTTGTTGGTTTGTCATTCATCAAAACCTACGAATACAAACTTCGCATACAAGCAACATGATTTACAATTTCCCCCTTTTTGATAATGACAAACCAATTTTGAGGATATGCATTTATAAATGATTTTGAAAGCAACAATAATGCACTTTGTTTTATAGAAAGCTTTAGAGAAGACTTCACAAAAAAATTTTTGCAGGAGTTCCCCCTAAATATGTGCATTTGTTCCCTTAAAGATTTAGATATCAAAGTTTTTGCTTAGCGGAAGTCTTTTTGAAATCATTGTTTCGCAAACTTGTTTCTTCTTTTCAAATCCTCAAACTTCTCTTCCTTTTTCAAAAGTTCAAAACTTCAAATATCCCCAAACTTTTCTTCCCCCTTTTGACATTATAAAAAAGAAGGGAGTTTAAAATGTGTCATAGAAGCATGCATAAAACAATGAAGTTTTTTAAGTTCAATTTCTCTATTAATCTCAAGGATGAGATATTCCCCCTTTCAAAAAAAATTTGATTTCCACCTTTTTTTTTATATATAATAAGCATGCATAATTCCCCCTAAAATATATCAAGACATGCATATTAACTTAAAATAGGGGTACCAAGCCTATTTTGAGTTATTCACCAAACAAGCATACAAGCATTAATCATTAAACAAAATTATGAAGGAAATATCAAAGTATTTAAACCATAATAGAAATCCTTAACTTACTAGGAGTTAGTTTAACAATTCATATAATCAAATAAGCATAAAGCAATAAAAAGTGGCTTTGCTTAAGAATGGGGTTTTGTTGCTCAAAAATGCCAAATTCACGTGTTTTTGTGCAATTTGGTCGAGTTTGCATCGATGCAATAGGCTTTGCATCGATGCACATAGCACGTCGTGTGCTTTGCATCGATGCAAAGCTTGGTTGCATCGATGCAGCATGCATCATTTTGCCCAAAATCACCAAATTTTCATCCTTTGGTGGTTCTTTCTTCAATCCTTTGAGTTCCAACATGTATATACTCACTTAAACCATTATAAACTTCAATTTGTTGATCCTCCATTGTTTATAATCTTCAAATTCTTCAATCTACCTCAAGATTAATCACTCATTCATCAACTCATAAACTTTTCCAACGCCGATTACTTTGCCGGTGTTGTTGTCTCCATAGATCACGTTTCCTCCGTTTGTAGGCTCTATTGCGGTGAACTTTGATTCATCGCCGGTCATGTGTTTGGAGCATCCACTATCAACATACCAATTTGTATCCTTAGCTCCAACACGTACCTACAAAATAATTAAAATTTGGTTTTAGGTACCCAAGTGAATTTGGGTCCTTGATGGTTAGTATGAGCATAATGCCCATAAGGTGCCCATCTCGTATCTTGACTACGAAAGTTTATATGTTTAATTCTAGTAAAGCATACGGGTGCTATATGACCTACTTTATTACAATAATGACATATGACATTTGGATTATGCATCCTATGCATGTTTCTAAATGGTTGCCTAGGTTGTTTCCTAAATGCAACATCTTTTGATCTAAATACATTGTGATTATAATTTCTAAATGAAGCATGTTGAGGAGGATGTTTAAAGGCTTCATTCCTTTTAGGCATGCTTACCTTTTGGGCTTGCGGTTGCCTAATAGGAGTTTTAGCATTTTTAAATTTTCCTTTTTCAAAACCCAAACCTTCCTTATTATGAACATGCTTTTGGTTTTTCAACATTTTATCCAAGTTCTTTGAAGATTCATTGAACTTAGCTAAAGTGTTCTTAAGATTTGTAATTTAATTTTCATGCATTTTACAAGATTTGTATGGATCACTACTTGTGCTACACTTATCTTTTCCAAGATTGATATTCTCGTTTTTCAACATCTCATTTTATTTTAAAAGATCCATATTCTTTTTCTTTAGGAGAGAATAATCTTGGGTAAGTTTTGTGTACACCTCAAGTAAGGCATCATATTCATCTTGTAAATTAAAAGAAGTGGGGTTGTCATCACTAACCTTTTCTTCGCTTGCCATTAAGCAAAGATTTGCAACCTCGTTGTCATCGGAGTCGGATTCATCCTCGTTCTCCCATGATATGTATGCTTTCTCCTTCTTCTTAAATTTCTTGTTTTTGTCCTCCTTTTGAAGTTTTGGACAATTGGGTTTGATGTGTCCAACTTCTCCACACTCATAGCATTTTGGTACCTTTGTTTTGCTCTTGAAGTTTTTCTTCCTTGCAAATTTATTGAATCTTTTTAATAAGAGTACAAATTCTTCATCTCCTTCTTCTTCATTATCATCACTCTCTTCTTGCAGTGATGTTGTTTTAAGGGCGAGACTTTTCTTCTTGCTTTCTTCACCTTTTTGTCTATTTAGCATAGTCATTTCATAGGTGAGAAGATTTCCTCGCAATTGATCAAATGTAAGTTGATCATAGAGCCTTCCTTCCACAATGGCATTCACTTTGGAGTTCCATTTTGGTGTAAGGCTTGTAAGCACCTTAGTCACAATTTGTTTATCATTGTATTTTGTACCAAGCATGCTTAGATTGTTGAAGATCTTGGAGAGTCTTTCAAGAGCTTCTTCAATGCTCTCTTCATCTTTCATTTTAAAATTTTCCCATTCATGAACCAACATAAATACCTTTGATTCTTTAACGTGGTCG
>NC_029780.3:108469581-108477231 GCF_000817695.3 Arachis duranensis | reverse complement strand
CGTTGCATGCTTTGCATCGATGCAAGATGAGTGTGCATCGATGCAAACCTTAAAGAATGGCTTAAAATCTCTTTAAAATACTTAGGATTGATCTCAAACTTGTTGGAGTCAATTCCTATGCTTTTGTACCTTTGAAAACAAGTTTTTAAACCATTTGGCTAGCATCGAATTTGCCAAAACATTTTGTGAGTGTGTGTTGAGAGATTTAGCAATTGGTTCTTAACAAGAAGTTACCTAAGTCCTAAGACACTATACTTGTCTTCAAATGTTGTGGACTTGAGTTTCTTGTTGTTGTTGTGTTGCTTTCAACTCTTTATTCCTCAACGTTGAATGTTGGTTGATCTTTCAATCATGCTTGTTCATTCAAGTTGTTTGTTGGTTTGTCTTTCATGTCGTTTGTTGGTTTGTCATTCATCAAAACCTACGAATACAAACTTCGCATACAAGCAACATGATTTACATGAAGATGATAAGAAGAAGATAGAGCTAAATGCTAAAGTAATCAACCTTCTTCACTGTGCTATCATCTTTGAAGAGTACCGGAAGGTGTTTAGATGCAAGACAGCCAAAGAAATCTGGGAAAAACTCTAGGTTACACACGAAGGCACTAAACAAGTCAAAGAAACGAGGATTGATATGCTGCGAAAAAAGTATGAGATGTTCAACATGAAGGATGGAGAAAGCATTGATGAAGCGTTTGAGAGATTCTCAATCATAATAAACAACCTTGATGCTATGGATACAAACTGTGTAGAACAAACCTTGGTGAGAAAACTCCTTAGAAGCCTCACAAAAGAATGGAAAACCACTGCCACTGTCCTAACCGAGAGTAACAACCTAAGCCCCATAACCTATGATGAGCTGAGAGGAAAACTTCTTGCCTATGAAACCACACACACAAACACCGACTCAATAAAAAAGGGAATAGCCCTCAAGTCAAAAGTAGAACCAAAAGAAAGTGAGTCTAGTGATGGTATTTCAGATGATGAACTCTTATTTTTTGCTAGGAGATTTAGAAGGATGATGAAGAACAAAGGCAAGTACAAGGGTTCAAGCTCAAAGGAACACAAGATGGACTTAAGCAATGTGACATGTCATCATTGCAAGGAGGCTGGACACTTCAAGCTAAACTGTCCAAACCTCAAGAAGGAGGACAAAGGCAAGAAAAAAAAGGAAAATAGTGCTCATGGCAGCTTTGGAGGATCTTGAGAACGACTCAAAGGAAGAAGAAGAATCTGAAGGTGAAGATAAAGACTGCTTCATGGCTAGAAACAACAATCTTGATGAGGTAAATTATTATGGTTTGACCATTGATGATTTACATGCTATTATTGATGATCTCACTTTAAATACCTCAAAACTGCTTGACAAGTACAATGAATGCAGATCTGAAAGAGATGTGTTGAGAGCTAAAAATAATTTTTTAAAAGAAAAAGTGAAGGAAACTAAATGTGCTTTGGACATTATTGAAAAAAATAGATTTTTAAAATCTGAACTTAAAAAATTGAAAGGAAAGCACATTGTGGATCCTTTTCATGAGTTAATTTCTGAAAATGAAAGATTAAATGATATGATTAAAAGGCTGAATGGTGACTTAGCAAAATTTGCTTAAAGTTCTAGTAACTTGGACAAATTACTTGTAAGTCAAAGACCATTATTTGAAAAATTTAGTTTAGGTTATATAGCAAGGAAGATGCGGTTTGTAATGATTCCTCTATAAAATTTGTGGCTTCTTCATCAAATGTTAAATCCACACCAATCAAATCTGGTATTGAATATGTTCCAACTTTTGAAGAAAAGTTTGATGAAGTATACACAAGTGAAACTGAACCTTCACCAAGAACCGAACCTAATTCAAATAGGCCAGGTTTGGGGTACATTTCGAAAAATGAGGCTGCTTTCAAGAAACCACCCTTTCACAACAAAATCTCATATTCGAAAAGTCTAAAAGTTCAAAAAATTTTTGGTGAAAATATTTTTGCAAAGAGGAACAATTTTAATAAAAATCAATTTGTCAAAAGAAATGCACCTCTTCCAAAAACTAGAAAATTTCAACCTTTTTATCATTTCCAGCAAAACAACTCATCTCAATTTCAGCGATACACATCAGAAAATCATTGTGTAAATTGCAAGAAATTTGGTCACTCATATGCACAATGTTTCATTGAAAAGAGAGTTGTAGGAAACAAAATTTACAATGTTGTTTGTGATTTCAATGCACTTGGGCAACCAAGATGGATTAACTTTAAAGGATCCAAATTAATTTGGATACCTAAGGCTACTTGAAACTCTTCATGCAGATTTGCCTAGTATCCAAGAACAAAAAGGACATATGGTATATGGATAATGGCTGCTCAAGGCACATGACTGGAAGGTCAACTTATTTCATTAAACTAAACAAGTATGATGGAGGTTTTGTGACCTTTGGAGATGATGGTAAAGGTAAAATCATTGCTGTTGGAAAAGTAGGTAATGAACAATCTACTTTCATTGATGATGTATTTTTGGTATGTGGTTTGAAGCACAATCTTTTGAGTATAAGTCAGCCGTGTGATTTAGGATATTTAGTGACTTTCAAAAGACTTGAATGCTGTGTTGTTAATGAGAAAACAAATGAAGTGCTTTTTGATGCCAAGCGTTTTAATAATGTGTATGGACTTACTCTTGATGAACTAAAGGATCAAAATGTAGCTTGTTTTCATTCCAAAGATTCTAAAAAGTGGTTATGGCACAAGAGATTGGGCCATGCAAGTATGTTTCAAATAAACAAACTTGTAAAGAAAGAATTAGTAAGATGTCTTCCTTTGATAAAGTTTGACAAAGACATCACTTGTGATACTTGCCAAATGGGAAAACAAACAAAAAGTTCTTTTAAACCAAATGAAGACATCTCTACTAAAAGACCACTTGAGTTGCTACACATTGATTTATTTGGTCTAACAAGAACTCAAAGCCTAGGTGGTAAACATTATGGTTTAGTGATTGTGGATGACTATACTAGGTTTAGTTGGGTTTTATTTCTTGCACACAAAAATAAAGCCTTTTCGGCATTTGAACCATTTTACAAGAAAATTCAAAATGAAAAGGATTTAAAAATCTCTTCTATAAGAAGTGATCATGGAACTGAATTTGAAAACAATTTATTTGAATCCTTTTGTGAGGAATTTGGAATATCTCACAACTTCTCTTGCCCAAGGACACCTCAACAAGATGGTGTTGTGGAAAGAAGAAATAGAAGCATACAAGAGATGACAAGGGCTATGCTTTGTGAGAGTAATGTTCCAAAATTCCTTTGGGTTGAAGCGGTTAACACGGCTTGCCACATTTTGAATAGAACAATCATAAGAAAATTTTTGAAGAAAACCCCTTATGAGCTTTGGAAAGGTTACCCACCAAACTTAGACTACTTGCACATCTTTGGATGCAAATATTTTGTTTTAAATAACAAGGATAATTTGGGTAAATTTGATCCAAAGGCGTATGAGTGTCTGTTTGTAGGATATTCCACAACTAGTAAAGCATATAGGGTTTATCATCAAGATGCTAGGATTATTGAGGAGTCCATACACGTTACATTTTGTGATACTAACTTGATGCAAAGTATTTTGGAAGATTGTGATGCAGGAAATCAAGCTCAAAAGGACGTTAAAACTGTGCAAAATCAAGAAAATGGAAATTCTATTCAACCTGAACCAGAAACTGCAGTTGTTAAAAATTCGAGAGACAATTCCATTTTGTCTCATGAATTTGAAGAAAATCATAAAGCCAGCAGCATCCAGAATCCATTGGTACCTGAATCTGCATCCAAGTCCACCAGACCTCGTGAATGGAGATTCTTGACGAACTATCCTGAGGAATTTGTTATTGGGGACGTCTCTCATGGAGTTAGAACTCGGTCCTCAACTAAAAAGGCCAATGAAGAGACAAACATCGTCCTTCTCTCTCAAATGGAGCCTCAAAATGTCAAAGAAGCCCTTAGTGACCCCTCTTAGATTAAAGCAATGGAGGATGATCTTCTTGAGTTTGAGAAGAACCAAGTGTGGACTTTGGTTCCAAGGCCAAGTGAAAAGAAAGTGACCGGCACCAAGTGAATATTTCGGAACAAGTTAGGAGAAGATGGCAGCATTGCAAGAAATAAGGCAAGGCTTGTGGCACAAGGATATGACTAAGAAGAAAGAATAGACTTTGATGAATCCTTTGCCCCTGTTGCCCGAATGGAAGCCATAAGACTTCTCTTAGCCTATGCTGCATTTTGTGGTTTTAAATTATATCAAATGGATGTGAAATGTGCATTTTTGAATGGTGTGATAGATAGAGAAGTGTATGTGGAGCAGCCACCTGGTTTTGAAAATAAAGAGCATTCTAATCATGTTTTCAAATTATCTAAAGCTCTCTATGGTTTAAGACAAGCTCCTAGAGATTGGTATGAGAGACTTAGCTCTTTTCTTTTGAAAAATGGTTTTCAAAGAGGCACCACAGACACAACTCTATTTATCAAGAATTCTAATGATTCCTTTATTCTAGTCCAAATATATGTTGATGACATTATTTTTAGATCAGCCAATGAATCTCTTTGTTCTGAATTTGGAAAACTCATGACAAGTGAATTTGACATGAGTATGATGGGTGAACTTAATTTTTTCCTTGGGCTGCAAATTAAACAAACTGAAAATGGTATTTTTATTCATCAAGAGAAGTATGCCAAGGAATTAGTTAAGAAATTTGGTATGGAAAATGCCAAACCCATGGGAACTCCCATGCACCCTAATTCTAAATTAGATAAGGGAGAAACTGAAAAAGATGTAGATGAGACTAGGTATAGAGGAATGATTGGTTCTCTTATGTACTTAACTTCCTCTAGACCTGATATTGTTCAAAATGTTGGATTGTGTTCAAGGTTCCAATCCAAACCTAAAGAGTCACATCTTTCAATAGTTAAAAGGATCATAGATATGTTCATGGCACATCCAACTTTGGTAGTTGGTATCCTAAGATTAATGATTTTTCTGCAGTTGGTTATTATGATGCAGATTTTGCTGGTGATAGAAGTGATAGAAGGAGCACTTCAAACTTATGTTGCTTCCTTGGAAAGTCCTTGAATGTTTGGTCAAGTAAGAAACAATCAACAGTGGCGTTATCCACTGCTGAGGCTGAGTATATAGCTGCTTCTTCATGTTGTTCTCAGCTTTTATGGTTAAAAACACAGCTTACTGATTACAAGTTAAATGCTGAAAATATTCCCTTATTGTGTGATAATATGAGTGCCATTAATATTTTCAAAAATCCAGTTTTGCACTCTAGGACTAAACATATTGAAGTGAAATTTCATTCAATGAGAGAACATGTTCAAAAGGGGGATATTAGCATTCAATTTGTTAAATCAGAAGAGCAATTGGCAGACATTTTCACTAAACCACTGCCTGAGGACAGATTCTGCATGCTTAGGACTAGTCTCGGTATTTTGAGTTATAATTCATTGTTTGAAAATTGCTAATGTGTTTGCTGGAGCATTTTGTCTCATAAACAGGTATGAGACAATTCTGGGTAGGTGATGAACGTTCTCATTAAATCACCGTGTTCTGGGCTTGTTTCAAGTGAGAGTTAATCTGGGCCTTCCTCAAAAACCAGATCTAGAGTGGTCCAATATGTTTTCTTAAATCCAACCATCTCTGAGCCCAAATATGAATGTTACATTTTTGTTTGGTTGATTTTTTGTTGGTCTGTGTGTTTAATTTTTTTTGAAAGGGGTTTCATTTAATGCTCTCTGGTCCAAAAGATTTTCAGTTTGATTTTCTTTCAAAAAAGGGGTTTTCAAAATTTAAAATTAATTTCATGTTTTAGTTTAAAATCAAATAAAATCTTTCTTTTATGAGGTCATGTCTTTTCAAGTCTTTTCAAAAGATGATGTAGTTGCATGGTTTGTGAAAAACTTCCTTGGGTACGGTTACTGTTCATACCCTGGATCAAGCTGTCCGACTCAGGATGTTCTACAGTCAAAGCAACCGACCTCTTCAGGTCAGGACAACCCGACCTCTTTCTTAAGAGCTCGGCCAAGTCATCAGAAAAGTCCAAAAAAGGGCCCAAATAGAGGAATACGCCCCAAATCCTAAGGCAGCCCAAGCCTACAGAGGGAAGGGCGGTTCTCATGAAAGATAAGCTGACCTAACCTAGAAGGTAAGATAAGATAAGATAACTAACTTATCTTATCTAAAAAGGTCACGCCTCATCACTATAAATACATTGGAGCACCCAGGTATAACTCATACTCTGATTCTACTCAATACCTACTTAATACCCTTGCTAACTTAAGTATCGGAGTCCCTTGCAGGTACCCCCCACCCTCCGGGGACGAAGGATCAGCATCATCTCCAAGTCGGACACAATAGCCCGACCAATACAGAAGATCTCATCCGAGATCGACCTATAGTTTCAGGTAACCCTCAGAACATTGGCGCCGTTACTGGGGAACCTGGAAGTCATCCCAGCACCATTGCGAATGACCATGACAAAAACCACGACTCAAATCTAGAGGATAGAACGCCGCACAAAAATGCGGACACTTGACAAACCCCATTTGTAGGGTTTATCTTGTACTGATTTTAGGGGATTTTATCACCTTTCACCCACATTTATTCAATAAAATAGCATGGTTTTGTATATTCTCCTTTAATTGTGCTTAAGAGTGAGAACATGCTTTTTAGGTCTTAAAATAACTAAATCTAATTCTCCTTGATTCCATTAGATGCCTTGATATGTTTGTCAAGTGATTTAAGGTTTAGGAGGCAAATATTGGATCAAGGGAATGAAGAAAGAAAGCATGAAAAGTTCGAGAACTCATGAAGAAATGAAGGAACCGGAAAGCTGTCAAGCCGACCTCTTCGCACTTAAACGACCATAACTTGAGCTACAGAGGTCCAAATGATGTGGTTCCAGTTGGGTTGGAAAGCTAACATCCGGGGCTTCGAAATGATATAAATTTTGCCATAGTTGCATCGGGGGCTTCGAAATGATATAAATTTTGCCATATGTTGCTTCGCGTTCAGGGGCGCGCACGCGCACTTTGCGTGCGCGCGCCGATTCTGTTCGTGGCCCACTTTAATGAAATCGTCCCCAGTGGTTTTAGGAGCCTTGTGGGCCCAATCCAACTCATTTCTGATGCTATTTAAGTCAAGTATTGAAGGAGAATCAACATACTTTAGATACTTTTGATCATTAGCTTAGTTTTAGGAGTTAGAGTTAGTTTTAGAGAGAGAAACTCTCACTTCTCTCTAGGATTAGGAATTAGGGTTAGATTAGGATCTCATAGTTCTAGGTTTAATTCAAGTCTCCTTCTACTTCTACCTTCAAGTGGTGATTGCTATACTTTGGTTCTTCTTCCTATCCCTATCCTCTTGTTGTAATTTCTCTTATTTTGTCTCTAGGTTTTGTAATTGAGATATTCTTGTTCTTTTGTTTTCTTTTAATAATGCAATTTGAGATAATTCATGTGAATGTGATGTTGTTGATTGTTGTTTTATAAATTCTTTGTAATTGTTGGTTGTTGATTCCTTTTATTCTTACAAATAAAAATGCTTTCTTTCATTACCCTCCAAGTGTTTGATGAAAGGCTTGAGAGGATGTTAGAGTAGGACTTTATGTTCTTGGCTTGAG
>NC_029780.3:108459764-108469476 GCF_000817695.3 Arachis duranensis | reverse complement strand
ATGGAAAGCTAGGACTTATGGACTAGGATTGATATAACTCACTTGACTTTCCTTTGTTAATTGATTTAAGGATGACTAAGTGGGATTAATCCTTGCAACTACCATACTTGTGGCTAGTGATAATGATGAAGACCCTTGACAACCAAATCTTACCAAGACCATTTTGTTAATAAAGTTTTCTTACCATTTACTATTCATTTTTCTCATCTAAAACCCCAAAATAAATAAATCCATAACCAATAACAAGAACACTACCCTGCAAGTCCTTTGAGAGACGACCCGAGGTTTAAATACTCCGGTTTATAGATTTTAGGGGTTTGTACTTGTGACAAACAAATTTTTGTATGATTGGATTATTGCTTGGTTTAGAAACTATACTTGCAACGAGAATTCATTTGTGAAATTCTAAACCATCAAAAATCCATTCGTCAACACTACACTAAAAGATACTCCCCAAATCAACAAAAAGAACTGCCCAAATGAGGGAGCCCTGGATGCGTTTCAAGATCGGTTAAAACAACTTGAAGAAGAAGCTCTACATCAATGAGAAGCTGAGAAGGACCTGCAAAGAGAAATAAGACGACGCCAAAAATTGGAGAACAAACTCCTAAAACTTGAAGCCGATGTCAAGACTAAAGCCAGCCGATCCACTCTCGAAGATAGCATCCGCAAGGAGCAAGATCCATTCACCAAGAAGATCATGAAGACAAGAATCCCAAATGACTTTAAACTTCCAGACATGACCTTGTACGATGGCACTACGGATCCCAGCCATCATCTCAGCAACTTCAGGAGCAGAATGTATCTCACCGATGCCTCGGATGCAGTTTGTTGTAAAGCCTTTCCAACTACGTTAACAAAAACAGCAATTAGATGGTTCGACAACTGATGAGCGGATAATTTATACGCTTTTTGGCATTATTTTTAGGTAGTTTTTAGTAGGATCTAGCTACTTTTAGGGATGTTTTCATTAGTTTTTATGTTAAATTCACATTTCTGGACTTTACTATGAGTTTGTGTGTTTTTCTGTGAGTTCAGGTAATTTCTGGCTGAAATTGAGGAACCTGAGCAAAACTCTGATAAAAGACTGACAAAGGACTGCTGATGCTGATGGATTCTGACCTCCCTGCACTCGAAATAGATTTTCTAGAGCTACAGAACTTCAAATGGCACGTTCTAAACGGCGTTGAAAAGTAGACATCCAGAACTTTCCAGCAATATATAATAGTTCATACTTTATTCGGGATTAGACGATGCAAACTGGCGCCCAATGCCAGTTCTATGCTGCATTCTAGAGTCAAACGCCAGAAACACGTCACGAACCAGAGTTGAATGCCAAAAACACGTTACAACTTGGCGTTCAACTCCAATAGAAGCCTCAGCTCGTGTAAAGCTCAAGCTCAGCCCAAACATACACCAAGTGGGCCCCGAAAGTGGATTTATGCATCAGTTAATTATTTCTGTAAACCCTAGTAGCTAGTCTAGTATAAATAGGACTTTTTACTAGTATATTTACATCTTGGTATCTATCTCTGGACGCCTAGTCCTTAGAACTTGGGGGCTGGCCATTCGGCCATGCCTGGACCTTTATCACTTATGTATTTTTAACGGTGGAGTTTCTACACACCATAGATTAAGGGTGTGGAGCTCTGCTGTACCTCAAGTTTCAATGCAATTACTACTATTTTCTATTCAATTCCGCTTGTTCTTACTCTAAGATATTCATTGTACTTCAACATGATGAATGTGATGATCCGTGACACTCATCATCATTCTCACCTATGAACGCGTGACTGACAACCACTTCCGTTCTACCTTAGACCGGGCGCATATCTCTTGGATTCCTTAATCAGAATCTTTGTGGTATAAGCTAGATTGATGGCGGCATTCATGAGAATCCGGAAAGTCTAAATCTTGTCTGTGGTATTCCGAGTAGGATTCCGGGATTGAATGACTGTGACGAGCTTCAAACTCGCGATTGTTGGGCGTGATGACAAACGCAAAAGAATCAAGGGATTCTATTCCAACTTGATCGAGAACTGACAGATGATTAGCCGTGCCGTGACAGAGCATTTGGACCTTTTTTACTGAGAGGATGGGATGTAGCCATTGACAACGGTGATGCCCTACATACAGCTTGCCATGAAAAGGAATAAGAAGGATTGAAGGAAGGCAGTAGGAAAGCAGAGATCCAACAAAGACAAGCAATTCGAAAACTCCATAACATTTACTATCCGCCCAACTGAGATTTACAAGATGACTATAGCTTGCTTCATACCAACAATCTCTGTGGGATCGACCCTTACTCACGTAAGGTATTACTTGGACGACCCAGTGCACTTGCTGGTTAGTTGTGCGGAGTTGTGACTAAGTGTAATTCACGTTTGAGAGTGCTACCAAGTTTTTGGCGCCATTGTTGATGATCACAATTTCGTGCACCAACAACCTCCCTCCTAGATCCATCTCGAGTTTTGATGATATGGCCAAGAAATTCCTGGCCAGATTCTCCATCCAAAAAGACAAAGCTAAACATGCGCCGAGCTTATTGGGAATCAGACAAGGAGAAAGGGAAACCCTGCGCAACTACATGGAGAGATTCAACAAGACATGCCTGGATATACAAAACCTGCCAACAGAAGCCGCTATCATGGGCCTCATTAATGGCCTGCGAGAAGGGCCTTTTAGTCAATCTATATCAAAGAAGTACCCCACGTCTCTGAACGAGGTGCAAGAACGAGCGGAAAAGTACATCAACATGGAAGAAAACTCCCGATTAGGAGAGACCTCAAAGGCCGGGTTCACCTCTCGGGATAAAGACAAAGATTCCAGAAAGAAAGAAGATCGCCATGGAGAGAAAATCAAAAAATACCACAATTACACCCCTCTTCGGGTGTCTCTTGTGGATGTCTATAGAGAGGTTTGCAACACAGAAAAAATACCACCAGCTCGACCACTCAAAAGCAAAAAAGGGGGAGAAAACCAGACTGAATATTGTGAATACCATCAGATCCGCGGGTACTCCACCAATGAGTGTTTTGACTTAAAAAAAGTCATAGAAAAGCTCGTACGAGAAGGAAAGCTAGATCAATACCTAGCCACCCGTGATAATGAACAAAGGAAAAGAAGAAGAGTAGAAGACGTCGGACCAACCGCGTAATCATCCCGGACGCCAGAAAGACATGTCCACATGATACACGGCGGATTCACCGGGGGAGGAATCTCCAAATCATCCAGCAAAAGACATCTCAAAGACGTATACCACGTCGTAGAAAAGAAGAAAGCACCCGACATCCCGGCGATCACTTTTACCAAGAAAGACGCATCCGGCGTCGCGTCAGGGCATGACGATCCCATGATCATCACTATTATACTGGCAAACACAAATCTTCACCGCACATTGATAGACCAGGGGAGCTCTGCTGATATCTTATTCAAAACCTCTTTCGACAAACTCAGCTTGGAAGAAAAAGAACTTAGAGCATATCCCGACAGCCTGTTCGGGTTAGGATATACCCCGGTTCAACCAATAGGATACATCCCGCTCCACACAACTTTTGGAAAGAGAAGTCAGTCAAGAACACTCAAAATAGACTACATCGTCGTTGACGTAAGATCAGCATACAATGCCCTAATAGGTCGAGCAACGTTAAATCAACTTGGCGCAATAGTCTCGACTCTGCATCTATGCATGAAGTTTCCAACCACATAAGGAATAGCCACAATAAAGGTAAATCAGAAGATGGCACGCCACTGTTACAACGAAAGTCTAAACCTCAGAGGCAGAGGAGAAGAATTTCACACAATCGAGGTCGGGAGAGTTCGGAGGCAGGAAGAGCTCCGCCCACAACCTGAAGGAGAAATAGAGAAAATACAGATTGGGAACACCCCGAACCAAACAACCAACATCGGCACACTCCTAAAAGGGGACATAAAAGAATCACTCATACAGTTCCTACGCGACAACGCCGACCTCTTTGCGTGGAAGGCCGCAGACATGCCAGGCATAAATCCCAAACTGATGTGCCACAAGCTAGCAGTCTATCCAGGATCTCGGCCGGTACAACAAAGGCGTAGAAAGCTAGGACCAGAACGCTCTCAAGCGGTGGAAGAACATGTACGAGCTCTACTGAAGGCAGGCTTCATAAGAGAAGTCAAATACCCGCTATGGCTTGCTAATGTCGTTTTGGTAAAAAAGTCAAATGGGAAGTGGAGAATGTGCACCGACTATACCGATCTCAACAAAGCTTGCCCGAAAGATCCTTATCCGCTCCCAAACATCGACGCACTGGTAGATGCCTCCTCCGGATACAAATACCTCTCCTTTATGGACGCATACTCGGGATATAACCAAATCCCAGTGTACCCACCCGACCAAGAAAAAACCTCTTTCTTAACCCCAAAGGCAAATTACTGCTACATCGTTATGTCCTTCGGTCTCAAAAACGCGGGAGCCACTTACCAAAGATTAATAAACAAAGTTTTTTTGGATCACATCGGAAAGATCATGGAGGTCTACGTAGACGACATGCTAGTGAAGATGCAACACGAAGAGATATTATTATCCGACCTGACACAAGTATTCAACACTATAAGACGACACGACATGCGGCTCAATCCCACAAAATGTACCTTCGCAGTAGAAGCTGGTAAATTCTTGGGTTTTATGATCACACAGAGAGGAATCGAGGCTACCCCGGACAAGTGCAGGGCCGTACTCGACATGAAAAGCCTGACTTGTATCAAAGAGGTACAACAACTCAACGGATGGTTGGCAGCCTTGTCCAGATTCTTGGCTGGATCGACAATAAGATCTCTCCCCTTCTACGCCATTTTAAGGAATGGAAAGGAGTTTGAATGGACAGCTGAATGCGAGCAAGCCTTCCAAGACTTCAAAAAATTTCTGGGACGGCCACCTATATTAAGTCGACCACGAGAAGGAGAACCACTCATCTTGTACCTCGCAGTGGGAAATCGGGAAATAGCCTCAGCACTGGTCCGAGAAGACAACAGTGGGCAACAACCCATATACTTTATCAGCAAAGCGTTACAAGGGTCCGAGCAGAACTACCAGAAAATAGAAAAGTTCGCTTACGCTCTCATAATAACATCTCGACGACTTCGCCCATATTTCCAGTCTCACACCATTAAAGTTCAGACCAACCAGCCCATAAAAGGAATCTTACAAAAAACAGACTTGGCAGGCAGAATCTTGCAATGGGCAGTCGAGTTGTCCGAATTCGACCTTCAATACGAAGCTCGGACGGCCATCAAATCTCAATATCTGGCTGACTTCATTCCGGAATTTACGGACACACCGAAAATCCCCGCAGAATGGAATCTATACGTGGACGGCTCCTCAAATAAAACAGAAAGTGGCGCAGGTGTAATAATTGAAAGCAACAAGGGGACCCAAATCGAACTCTCCCTCAAATTCGGGTTCCCTGCCTCAAACAATCAAGCGGAATATGAGGCACTACTAGCTGGTTTGAAGCTGACTAGGGAGGTTGGAGCTCAAAAACTTATCATCTTCAGCGACTCACAGGTAGTCACTTCACAAATAACAAGAAGCTACCAAGCCAAAGATCCCACTATGAAAAAGTACTTGGACAAAACCAGGGAACAGCTCGGACAACTCGGAGAGTATGAGATTCGACACGTACCCCGAGAACAGAATGCTCGGGCCGATGTACTCTCAAAACTAGCCAGCACCAAACCAGGAGGCAACAATAGAAGCCTCATCCATGAAATTCTATAGAATCCATCAATCTCAGAAGAAGAAAAGGTCCTAGCCATAACAGGTCGCGATCAGGGATGGATGACCCCCATAATTAGTTACCTCGTGACAGAAGCCCTCCCTACAGATGAGAAAGAGGCAAAGAGGTTAAAACGAGAAGCACAATACTACACCATCATAAATAATACTTTATACAAAAGAGGGATTTCAACACCATTGCTAAAATGCGTGCCGACCTCCAAAAAAGTACTTCGGGCAGGATTCTATTGGCCAACTCTACAAAAAGAAGCCACAAAATTTGTAAGGACATGTTCGCCATGTCAAAAGCATGCCAACTTCCACCTTGGCCATTCGCAAAATGGGGACTCGATCTCCTCGGACCTTTTCCTCAAGAATCAGGACAAGTCAAATTCCTCATAGTAGGAATAGACTACTTCACAAAATGGATCGAGGCAGAACCCCTAGCCAATGCCACAGCTCAAAGAAGTCAGAAATTCCTATATAGAAACATCGTCACAAGGTTCGGAGTTCCATACTCCATCACTACAGACAATGGTACCCAGTTCACAGACGCAGGCTTCAGAAAACTAGCGGTCAACCTGAATATAAAACAACAATTCACCTCTGTTGAGCACCCCCAAGCCAATGGGCAAACCGAAGCTGCTAACAAAGTTATATTAGTAGGGATAAAACGGAGATTACAGGATGCAAAGGGAGCCTGGGCTGAGGAGCTTCCACAAGTCCTATGGGCGTACCGAACGACTCCACATTCCACGACAAAGGAGTCACCCTTCCGATTAGCCTACGGAATGGAGGCAATGATCCCAATAGAGGTCGAAGAAGGATCACCCAGAGTAATCCATTTTAGCGAAAAAGCCAATTCCCAACTTCAAAGGGAAGAGCTCGACTTACTTCCAGAAATCTGAGAAAAAGCTCGGATAAGGGAAGAGGCGCTGAAACGACGAATGGCCTCCAGATACAACCGAAAAGTAATACAGTGGGCCTTTGCTAAAAATGACCTCATCCTAATTCGAAACGATATAGGAACAACTCGACCTGGAGAAGGAAAGCTGGCAGCAAACTGGAAAGGACCCTTCCGAGTCATAGAAGTACTGGGAAAGGGTTACTACAGGCTTTCCAAACTCGACGGGCGAGAGCTTCCTAGATCATTGCACGCCTGCAACCTAAGAAGGTACTATAGCCAGGGATGATAAAAGATCTTGGACAAGGCACACTCTTTTTCCTGAAAAAAAAGGTTTTTAACGAGGTGCCCCACCAAGACCTACAAATCACCCGACTTAGGAAATTAACTCCTCATGTATATTTGCATTTTCTTTTAATAAAATTTGTTCAGATTCTCTACAAACACTTAAGTCGTATTATTCTGAAAACATTCATCGCCCGATTATAAAGCTACAGATCGACCAAAAGTGAAAATCGAATTCACTGCGCGATCACGATAAAAACGAGGGCTAAAAACCCAAATTCTATAAAATCGGCAAAGATGAAAACAGAATAATGCAAGAAGTTATAGAAAGTGATCCATAGAAAGGACCTGACGAGGACCTAATAAAATGGATTGCTATAAAATAACTTAAAAACTGGCTGGCACAAAAAGTCGGACCAGCCACAACAACCCAAGTTATAAGTAAAGCCCTGGAAAGAGGTCTAGCCAACCCTATAAAAGAGGATTACTATAACTTCGAAGAGCCCGACATGAGGAAGTCGGACTCCTACAAAAGTTACAAAAGATAATCCCTGAAAGAGACCTGAACAAGGTCCAAAAAAGAGGATTATCAAGTAACTTGACAGGACCCGACGTGACAAAGTCAGCCCGAAAAGATAAAAGTTACGAAAGATAAATCCCTGAAAGAGACCTGAACAAGGTCCAAGAAAGAGGATTATCAAGTAACTCGATAGGGCCCGACGTGACAAAGTCGGCCCGGAAAGATAAAGTTACAAAAGATAAATCCCTGAAAGAGACCTGAACAAGGTCCAAGAAAGAGGATTATCAAGTAACTCGACAGGGCCCGACGTGACAAAGTCGGCATGGAAAGATAAAAGTTACGAAAGGTAATCCCTGAAAGAGCCCTGAACAAAGTCCAAGAAAGAGGAGTACCAAGTAATTTGACAGGAACCGACACGATAAAGCTACCCTTGGAAGAGACCTTAAGTAATGTCCAAAAAGGAAGGGCTACAAACAAACAGAAACCAAGTTGAAAAATCGGCAATATCAGTATTACGATAAACAACAGTTTAAGATTGATGAGAGCAGCGTCAGGTCAAAGAATCAAGTTAATCATGACAGATAAAAACCTACGAAGGTGCCAAGACGAGCGCAAAGAAGACAGGATATAAAAACTACTAAGTTATAATAATAGCAAGCTTCAGAGGCCACCCAAATCAGCCCAGGAAGCTTGAAAGTCACTTTGTTTTTCAAAACAAAGTTGCTAAACAAGCAACAGAAGTATCAAACAGTCAACAAAACACCATTTACAAAATAAAAGAGTTCAAAGCCCACAGGCCGGGCTATACACAAATTCATCAGAAATAATCAAAGAGAGTCCAAAGGTTTCCCAGTAGCAGCATCCCGGGGTGAAGGAGGACGAGTCTGAAGAGGCACTACATCTACCGTCCCATCATCCCGGTTCAGGATCTGGACATCAGGATCGGACTCAGGCTGAACGACTTCAGCAGCCTTAGAAGAAGAGGGTGGCACAACGGAGACTTTAGTAGAAGGAACAGGAGGAGGCTTAACATCATCATCATCAGGGTCCTCGGGAACAATTTTTCCATCCTTCACAACATTATCTAAGCTAAACAAGGCAAGGTCAGCCTCCGGGGCAATAACCCGAACCTGTTCCTTCAGGTTCTCATAGGCAGCGGTTACGCTGCCCACAAGATGACCCTGGAGCTCGGAATAATCAACCCGGACCGACTCTAGCTCATCCCGAAGATGCATCACTTCTCGGTAGGATGTGACATAGCTTTCTTTGTGCTTCAAAGCCACATCCTCAGCCAATCGCACAGAGGCCACCAGGGCAAGAGAGCTGGCCTTCTCCCCTTCCAGCTCCTTCTTCAGTTTAGTCACCTCCGCTTCAAACTCCTCCTTGAGACCCTTCATCCGATCAAATTCTCGCTTAGCTTCCTCCATAAAAGCTTTGGTAGCATGCAGAGGTAGATTTTGGGCAGTGCGATACAAAGCAGCTCCCATATGGGCCATCTTGACACTACTATGAGTTATAAAATCCAAGTGATGAAGGAGAGATACATCATCCATTGAAAGAGCACTATAAGGTGCGATCTGCTGGTCCACAAAACTAATAGGATCAAAATCTAGGGCATCTAGATCGAAAGGTTCAACAGTTCGAGGTCTTTTTGGAGGAGGGGCGGCCGAAGAAGAAACCACAGCAGCAGTAGAAGACTGAGGTGGATCCACTAAACGGACCCGAGGTGTAGGGATCATTTTCCTCGGGCCAGGAGAGCTCGGCACAGATGGCTTCAAAGGAGCTTGGGAAGTTCCTCCCCCATCAGCCCGGGCCGAGATGTTTTGAGCCGCAGTAGCTTTCTTCGCCTTCTTGAAGGCTGATGAGCGGATAATTTGTATACTTTTTGGCATTGTTTTTAGTATGTTTTTAGTATGATCTAGTTAGTTTTTAGTATATTTTTATTAGTTTTTAGTTAAAATTCACTTTTCTGGACTTTACTATGAGTTTGTGTGTTTTTCTGTGATTTCAGGTATTTTCTGGCTGAAATTGAGGGACCTGAGCAAAAATCTGATTCAGAGACCAAAAAGGACTGCAGATGCTGTTGGATTCTGACCTCCCTGCACTCGAAGTGGATTTTCTGGAGCTACAGAAGCCCAATTGGCGCGCTCTCAACGGCGTTGGAAAGTAGACATCCTGGGCTTTCCAGCAATATATGATAGTCCATACTTTGCCCAAGATTTGATGGCCCAAACCGGCGTTCAAAGTCACC
>NC_029780.3:108459475-108459667 GCF_000817695.3 Arachis duranensis | reverse complement strand
TCCAAGCACACACCAAGTGGGCCCGGAAGTGGATTTTTATGTCATTTACTCATCTCTGTAAACCTTAGGCTACTAGTTTTCTATAAGTAGGACCTTTTACTATTGTAATAAAAATCTTTTGATCTTTGGAACCTTTTTCTTTAGATCTTTTGATCACTTTGGGAGGCTGGCCATTCGGCCATGCCTAGACCT
>NC_029780.3:108453904-108454352 GCF_000817695.3 Arachis duranensis | reverse complement strand
GGGATCTGTGGACCCCACAGGACCCCACCACCACTCTCTCTCTTCTTCCCCCATTCACCAATCACCTCAACACCTCTTCCCCCAAAACCCTTCACCTATCAAATCCCATCTTTCTCTTCACCACTCACATCCATCCTTCATAAATCCCTACCAACCTCACCCTTCAAATTCAAACCACTTTCCCTCCCAAACCCACCCATAATGGCCTAACCATTACCCCCCATCTCTCCTATATATACCCTTCTTCAACCCTTCATTTTCACACAACCTAAACACCACCATCTCCCTCTTCCTCATTTCTTCTTTTACTCTCTTCTTTCTTCTTTTGCTCGAGGACGAGCAAACATTTTAAGTTTGGTGTGGTAAAAGCATTGCTTTTTCGTTTTTCCATAACCATTATGGCATCCAAGGCCGGAGAAACCTCTAGAAAGAGGAAAGGGAAGGCAAA
>NC_029780.3:108435656-108450856 GCF_000817695.3 Arachis duranensis | reverse complement strand
AAGGAGTAAGAAGGATTGGATGAAGACAGTAGGAAAGCAGAGAGACGGAAGGGAAGGCATCTTCATGCGCTTATCTGAAGTTCCTACCAATGAATTACATAAGTATCACTATCTTTACCTTTGTGTTATTTTCGTTCATCACCATATACATTTGAGTTTGCCTGACTAAGATTTACAAGATGACCATAGCTTGCTTCAATACTAACAATCTCCGTGGGATCGACCCTTACTCGCGTAAGGTTTATTACTTGGACGACCCAGTGCACTTGCTGGTTAGTTGTGCGAAGTTGTGTAATGCCATGGTATTGAGCTACCACGTTTTTGGAGCCATTACCGGGGATTATGAGAGTTGTGAAAAAGTATTGTTCACAATTTCGCGCACCAAAGGCCTTCATTGCATCATTATTTTTGGCCATCTCTGCAAAATGAAAAAAACATCTTTATCATGCCAGGAAGAAAGCAGGAGAAAAACAAGATAAACAAGATATATCAAGGTAGTACCCAAAGCAGTTCGAATAAGGGACGGATCTCCCAATGACTTTTTAGTATCCAAGTGAGGAGGTTCTCCCAAAATATCCTCCAAAACACTCACAAAGGACTGCTCGACCTCGCTCAACATCTCCCAAGTATATCGGGATACCACTACGTTCCTTTGCCACTCTAAGGGAAAGCATGGCTCATAATTTTCATCCAGAAAGAAAGGTCGGGCTCTGTCAACAGCCCGGACCTTAAAGAAGTAGTTCTTAAAATCCCGGAAAGATTCGTCATACATGGAAAAAACCTTGTGCCCCTGGGCAGACCTAAAAGAAATCCAAGAAGCTTTCTTCTTGGTAGTCCCAGGTTTGGTCAACACAAAAAGATACAGAAAAAGAGTTTGAGAAGGCGTAACACCAAATTCTTGACAAACAAGCTGAAAAATCTTGATAAAGCCCCATGAATTCGGATGGAGCTGTGACGGGGCTACGTTACAAGACCATAACAGGTCAGTTTCAAAAGAAGTAAAAAGAAAGGTGATGTTCATTTGGCTAAAAAAGAAGTCATATGCATAGAAGAAGGGACGCTCCCCCTAGATCAGGACTGGGATGCAAACTCTATCGCCAGAATCAGGTGCTACCAACTCATAATTGCCCTCCTGATCTGCACTGCTACAGACACGATGATGCTTTCTAAGCGTCGCGCAAAATTCTGAATCAACTAAAGAAACACACAGCAAGACAAGAGAGTCTAGCCAATCGGACATCCCTTCGGGAACCTCAGAAGACGCCTCGACAATATTTTTCGGGAAGACATGGCCAACTAATCCTACAAAGCAAGAAAAAGATTATGTTACTAAAAAGGTAAAGACATCCCAGACAAAATCAAAACAACTCGGACAACACATTCCAGCGCAGTACAGCAGATAAAAAGGAAAACCCCAGGACACAACCCAAGGTCCAGAGGCATCCTTTGGAGGCAATCAGGGAATAAAGATTCAGAAAAATCTATAAGACTAATGTCTCAACAGAAACCCTTTCCAAGAAAAACAAATGTGAAGAAGATCAAACGAGTCGCCAAAAGAAAAGGCTACAACAGTTCAGAAATCAGTAGTAGCACGCAAAGCCCTAAAGAGCCAAGCCAAGAAAATACACTCAGAAGCATATATAAGGTCAAAAGGGAAAAAGCATGCATCACAGTAACAAACCAGGCGCGATAAAAATTCAAGATTTCCAACATGCACTCAGTCAAATCAAAGCTCCAAAATCAAACACAACACAGCAGAAATAAACGGCGAAGGGAAAGCAAAACCAACCTGAGAAAGGAGAAGAATACGCAAGAGGGTTGAAGACGAGAAAGTTAGAAATCGCCGTCAAAAGCACTTACGATCGTCGAACAAACATTGCAAGAAGAAACACCAAGAAACGTAAGTTTTCAAAAGAAAACAGAAGGAGAGGAGAAAAAGGGAAGTCACCGCAAAAGCAAGTGAGGAGAAAAAACGTTTCTCGAGAGTAAAATTCAAAAATAAAAGCCAAGAGAAACGGATCATCAAAAACCAATTAATGGGGCATTAAAAACCCTCGCACGTTCCCAAGGCCAGGATGCTAATCCAAAACGTTCTGCATTCAAAAAAGGAACCCTACAAAGGCAAAATCGACAAAACGCTCGAGTTTGGCTTCACCTGAGAAGGTTCGAAGTCCTAAAACTAAGACTCGACCTCCAAATAAAGACTGAGCTCAAGCAGGTGCACTGTTCATACCCTGGATCAAGCTGTCTGACTTGGGATGTTCTACAGTCAAAGCAACTGACCTCTTCAGGTCAGGACAACCTGACCTCTTTCTTAAGAGCTCGGCCAAGTCATCAGAAAAGCCCAAAAAAGGGGCCCAAATAGAGGAATACGCCCCAAATCCTAAGGCAGCCCAAGCCTACAGAGGGAAGGGCGGTTCCCATGAAAGATAAGCTGACCTCACCTAGAAGGTAAGATAAGATAAGATAACTAACTTATCTTATCTAAAAAGGTCACGCCTCATCACTATAAATATACTAGAGCACCCAGGTATAACTCATACTCTGATTCTACTCAATACCTGCTTAATACCCTTACTAACTTAAGCATCGGAGTCCCTTGCAGGTACCCCCCACCCTCTGGGGACGAAGGATCAGCATCATCTCCAAGTCGGACACAATAGCCCGACCAATACAGAAGATCTCATCCGAGATCAATCTATAGTTTCAGGTAACCCTCGGAACAGTTACCAACACTCCCTCTCTTTCCTCCATTAACTTCTCTTCAACTCTTCGGTTTCCTCCACTACCTTTACTGCCTCTCTTCCCCCAAAAGCCTGAACCTAACCAAATAAGGAAGAAAGTTCTTGCTAAAATGCCTCCTCGAGAGAAAGTGTACAAGCTTCCTACAAAACCTTCAACTCGCTCCCAAAGACCGAACCTTTACTCCATCTCCTTCTCTTCCTACCTCTCCTCCTCGCCCTGATCCCATGGCATGAACCAAGACCACTCCAAGGTATCTTGCCTCTGCCAAACCGACGCCACCACCAAAGGTAACGGCTTCCAAACCAAGCTCCTCAAAACCTGCCTCATCCAAGGGCAAATGCCCTGCTGCTGAAGAACCTGCTCCTGAGCCACCACAACCTAGGTCAAGGTCTGTTCCTGTGCGTTCTTAGTAAGGTAAAACTCGAGTTCCCCTTAAATCAGTTAGTGAACCTGACATTGGGCCTTTTGATCACAAAACTCATTTTTTGACCTCTCATTCGAACTATAATCCTTATAGATTCAAATCTGCTATGAACAATGACTTTTATGAAAGGGTTATTCAGTCTCGTATACTGTGTCCATCTTTTCTAGCTGATTTGCCATCTTTGAAAAGAAAAGGTTTTCCATTTGTTGATAACTTGATTTTTCTGGACTGGAATCACCTTTTTGACATCAAAAAGCCTATTTATCACTTATTGGTCAAAGAATTTTATGCCAACATGACATATCATGAAGGCACTGCTCACTCATATGTAAAGGGCCGAGACATAGTTTTAAATAATAAAACTATCAGTGATGCTTTGAAGTATACTGATGTTGGGCCTTGTGCTTACACTTCAGTTAAGTGGGATGATGGTGTTGGTATTTCCTACAATGATGCATTAGCACACATCTGTGAACATGTTTCTTTAATTGATGGCATCACATCCACTCACAAAGCCTTGGGATATGAGCGTGCTCAATTGCACTGAATGATCAACCACATTATACTTCCTCAAAATGGTTCATATCAAAGGGTTTCCTACACTGATACTCTTGTTTTATATGCCCTTCTCACCAAAACTGAAATTTCATTTGTATATTTGATAGTTAGATACATGTTTGACTCTGTTAGGAGTGAAAAAGACAAAGCACTTCCTTATGGCATGTTTCTAACTTGCATATTTGAGTATTTTGGTGTTGACTTGACCAATGAGGAGTATCAAAATAGGCATTCATATCTAAAAGGAGGTGGTACAGTGAAACAGCAAAAGGGACCTACTCGATCTGAGAGGGTGGTCTTAGATGATGAAGATGATGATTTTGTCCCTGAGAAATCTCCTACTCCTTCCACTGAGGGTACTTCCATCTCTATTGGGAAGAAATCCACTCTGCTAAATGTGGTCAAGGATGTTGTAGCAGGAGTTTGTCTCCCAATCCAATCATATGATTACAATGAGTAAGGAACAAAGGAAGCTAGCTAGCAAGTATGAGAACTTCCTAAGGAAATCAAGGGATAAAGTGGCTGTGTTCATAACTTTCATTGATAACCTTCAAAAGGATGAAGACCCTACCACTGATGATGAAAAGGAAGCTGGCTCAGAGGGGAATGGTTCTGATGCCTAGAATTTATCTCATGAAAACTGCTGCTGCTCTCTTTTTTGTCTCATAATTTCTGTTACTTTTGCTACTGTTGCACTATTTTTTGGATAACTGTAATAACTCTAAATACTACTGCACTTTTGGTTGTTTAGTTAGTACTTTAAACTATACTCTAACTCTTTCTTGCAGGTTTATAGGGAGGTGTTTTTGTTGTTCATGCTTATTTTCTGCCCTTGGTGACAAAAGAGGGAGTAATAGCTACATTGGTATTTCTGTAGCCACTAGTATTGTGTTTTATGATTCTGTGGACTGCTGTATTAGAACTTGCTTTTATGATGTGTTGGGCTGATTCTGTGGTGTTGTTAGTTCTCATCCCTTAAACAAAATAAATGTGTGTAGCTCTTTATTATGTTCTCTTTAAGTATAATATAAAACAGGAACAAAAAGGAAAGCATAAATCCAGGGGGAGCTACTATTAAAAAGGAAAGGGGGAGCAACACAAAAACAAGAAACATTAATCAAAGGAAAGTTTTCCAACTTTACTAAATTTCAATTCCTTTTGGTTATTGTATAAATATGTTTGTCATCAAGGGGGAGATTGTTGAGTTAAGAAATTAACTAAATTAATTAGTGATGACAAACATTATTTTTGGGTAAAATAAATAATTAGTGTTGATTAATTTTAATTGCATATTACTAATTATCTATAAAATGTTGCAGGCCAAAATTTGAATTATAGCCCAAATAGAATGGAAAATAAAACAAGGTTGATGGGCTGGTTAAACAAACAAAGCCCAAAAGAAACAAAGCCAAAATCAAACGGGCTGCTTAATGGATGTCTGATCCAAGCCCGAATTGATTTCAATTCCCTCCAACTTGATCTCACATCATAAGCAACGTTCACCTCTGTGTGTGGGTCAGAAACTCAGAAAAGTGAGAAGGAGAGAAAGAGCTTCTTCCCTAAGCAAATCACCGAAGAAGTAAGAAAGAGGGAGATTATGCTTGAAAGGCAGATGTCAAATCAGTGAGATCAAACCAAATCAAGTTTAAGAAAAGATTAAAGGTAACCTATTTCCTCTTGCATGCATCAAATCTTCTTCTCTTCTTCCCAACTCTCTGCAAGTTCAAAAACGGCATACAAGGGAAAGTTGCTCTCTGCCCTAATCTACTGTGTATCTACGGTCACAAGTGATTCTTGGGGACTAAGTAGCTTCTCAATGATTTAGATTCAGTTGACCATTGGAAGACTTTTGTGGTTGCTGTATTATGGCTTTCGGTCAAGATAGAGAAGTCAGAAGCAAAGTTTTCACTCTGATGCTTAATGAGAAAAAGTGAACGGCTGGGTTGGTGAAGCTCAGTGCTCAAGAAGTTGACCTAGGGTGAGCTACCAAGAAACATGCAAGGAGATAAAAAGAAGCTTTCTGCTCATTCAGAACCAAAGAGAGAAAACCAGAGTTTGAAGTTGTGTTCTGCAAATAAGTTCCTCTACTTGGATAATACTTTCTTTCAAAGAAGCATTCGGCCAATATTGAAGAACTGCATCTGAGGTTCGCAAATCTGGTTTTGCACATAGCAAAGAGGCTGTTGATGAAGTCAATCTCCTTCATGTTTTACAGATTGTGATGTACTTTTCTACGTTTATCTTTCTGTAATTTCTTGTGAGAAAAGGCATTGTGAGAAAGCTCAAGTAAAAGCCATGAGTGGAAAAAGGCTGAGTGATACACTTAAGAGAAAAGCCTAGAGTTATTTTCTGATTTCTGTAGGTATGTCTATGTCTTGTATCTTGTACCTGTAAGGTATCCCTTTCTTAGTTGGGTTAGCACTAAGAGTGAATAGTTAGGTATTAGCATAGCCAATGTTAAGTTAGGTTAGAGCTTGAGTGTGAAATTGGTGTATGTAATATTTTTAACTATAGTGGAAATTTCTCCATTGTTGTGGAGGAGATTGGACGTAGGTTGCATAGCACAAGGCAACCGAACCAGGATATATGCTGTTGTTAACTTTTCTTCTCTCTGCTGCGTTCTGTTTTCTGATATTCACGAGACAAAAATAAATTCTCATAAATTTTCGCTGTTGAGTACAAATAGAATCAGAATTGAAAGTTTATTTTAAAAGGTCATAACAACAACTTAAAAGGAAGGAATAGATTCAACCCCTTCTCTAAACCTACTACAACCTTCAATGTTGCATTTCTTTTTCTCAGTTTAGTCTATCTAAGTCTCATTGAAAATGGTAAACATGGTAAGATTTGTAAAAAAAAAAAGCCAATGAGAGCTAAAAGGCACTGAGTTAAAACTTATAGAAAAAGTCATAAGATGTCTCAGATGTTCTTTGTACATCTTTCTATTTTGTGTCATGATCCTGTGGGAATTCTCTTGCAAGTTAGGTTAGCACTTGGCTATTGAAAGTTAGGTCGAGTCTTAGTCAAATTCAGATTGGATTAGAATTTGGATTTGTACCAGATAGGATTGGGTAGATCCTAGGGAATAATTGGTGTTTGTAATATTATAAAAAGATAGTGAAATTCCATCATAATTGTGATGGAGATTGGATGTAGGCTACATTGCACTTAGTAGCCGAATCAGGATATATTTGGATGTCACTCTTTTTTCTCTACTCTACTTCTGTTTTAGAAGACAAAAAGTGAAGTCTCTTTACTCAATAGGAGAAAAAAATAAAAATATCTCCTAAGTTCTATTAATAATACAAATGGTATATTTATAAGCAAAGAAGACCAAAATTCAACTCCCTCTTTTCTTAGCCACTAATAACTCCTGCCTAATAGTTAAAATAGGTGATTTCTTCCAAACCCATGGCAATTTTGTGGGTAAGTTACCCTTGCTTATGTGTCATCATCACAACCATTGATCAAGTAAAATTTTCAACCTTTCATTAATTGATTCATTGGTTATAGCAAAAGCTTTTAATGAACCTATACTATAAACATACTACATTAGCTAGTGTATATACATACTGTATAGTGTATTGGGAAACATTTGCAATTATAATTTTTTATCTTTAATATTTTTTTAAAAAATACCCTCCATCTCTTCTTGAAATTCAACATGCATCTTTCAGAAGTTGGAAAACATAAAGCCTCCATAGTACCCAACCCCTTTTTTTGTTATTTGGCCTTCGTTAATGAATCCACTCCTCGTTTAGCAAGCATTATCTCTTTCGAGTCACAAGAGCTGGAACTGGTACTCTGGTTTTGTCGGCTAGGCATCGACGTGAACTGAGGAGAGGCCGAATGCTAACCTGATGTAGCTGAACTTCTGCTATTAACAAAATTGTGGCTGGTGAAAGCTGGTTTACCATCCCCATTTTTCAGCTGCCTTCGAATTAGGTGCAGTGGATTAGGTAAGGTCACCTCCATCCAGTAGTTCATTTTTACCCCTTCATGCTCAACCTTTGGTTGTCATGAAGGTATGTCCGATTAAGTTTTTTCTGTTAATCCGGATTAGTTTAATGGTGATGATAGACTCTGCCTATTCAATGGTTCTCTGTTTAGGGTGTTAGGTTCATATTCTGGAATTTGGAAATTATGTCACATCTCTATGCTGTGGCTAGGTTTGGGGCATTGAAATTAAAACCTTATACTGGAAGTCGTAAACAATTGGGTAAACAATTGGGTTAGTTTAATTGGGTTTGGTTCCGGTAATTTTACATGTAGCTTAGGTTAGCTTTATGCAGTTGCTGCCATTGGTTCTGTTTATTCACATTTTGGTTCACCAACCTGGATTTTGGCAGGGGTAAAATTATGTCAAGAAATGAGGATGATGTCAAGAATGATTCTGATAATTATTTGGGTGATGATTTTGATTATCAACCGAATGCAGAAGATGATGCTGAAGACGAAGATGTGGATTCGCTGGATTCTACTAGCAAGAGTGAAGAAGTTTGTGGTGTAAAAAGAATAGCGGATTTAATGGTGGAGGATATTTGGAACCTGGAGTTTAGGACAGAGGATGAAGCTTGCCAATTTTATAACGCTTATTCTTGTTGGCATGGATTTATAATGAGGAAAGACGACGTGGTTAGGAATAATCAAGGTAGAATCATTAGTAGGTAACTTGTTTGCAACAAAGAGGGCTGGAGGAATATGAGGTATCTTGATCTGGATAATAGATCAAGGGAGGCAAGGTTACTAACGCGAACCAAGTGTCCAGCTCGACTTAGGGTAAAGCTTGACTACGGCTGCGGTAAATGGAAGGTATCGTGTTTTGTGGAATCTCACAACCACGATCTGACGCCACCACAATTTGCGCATCTGGTTCCGGCCAATCGTCATCTTACTGTCACTGATAAAGTCCAGGTGGAAAATCTTCATAATTTTGGTGTCAAGACCTGTCATATTATGGTTATATTGCGTTCCAAAAGGGTGGATATCATCATGCTGGCTTCACACGCAAAGATTTATACAACCACGTTGATCGTTATCATCAGTCAAAAGTTAAAAACGGGGATGCCAATGCGGCAATAAACTATTTGATTGGCAAGTAAAACAACGATCCGCTGTTCTTTGGAAAGTATACGTTCACTAGTGACGAAAGGCTCGAGCATATTTTTTGGGCAGATGGGCAGCCAATTATCGACTATCACTATTTTGGAGATATTGTTGCCTTTGATTCAACCTACAAGAAGAATAAATAAAACAAGCCTTTGGTCATTTTCTCCGGATGCAATCATCACGGGCAGACTATTATCTTCGACTCCGACCTACTATCCGACGAAACCACAGAGACGTATAAGTGGTGGCTGGAAACCTTTGTTGAAGTGATGGGTGGGAAAAGTCCTAAAGCAGTAATAACAGACGGAGACCTTGCCATGCGAGATGCAATCAAGAATGTTCTTCCTGATGCGACCCATCGGTTATACGGATGGCATCTGCAGAGAAAAGCATGTTAAAATATAAAGAATCCGAATTTCCTGCGCGATTTTAAGGGTCTTATATACGACAACAACAACCACAGAGACTTTGATCGGAGATGAACAATGATTTTGGATAAGTACAACCTTGTTGGGAGTACCTAGATGGAAAAAGACGTACGAAACTTGTGCGATGTGGTCCCATTGTTTCCTTCGGGATAAATTTTTTGGTTACATAAGGACGACGTCATAGTGCGAAGGTATAAATTCTCTCATCAGGTTTTATGTTAATCGCAAGAACACCCTCATTGACTTCATGCACAACCTGGATAGGGCCTTAAAGGAGTATAGAAACAACGAATTAATAGCTGACTTTAAGTCTCAGTGCTCAGAGCCAGTGATAATTACCTCGTTGGAGGTATATGAAAGATCTGCATCATGTTATTTCACTCGAAACATTTTTAAGGAAATTCGTAATGAGATTCAGAGGGAAGGGGCTTTGAACATCAAGGTACTAAGCACAACCTTGGACAAGGTAGAGTTCAGTGTGACTGCTCTCGGAGACCCGGCCAAAAATCGACGGGTGGAAGTCGATAGAAGTAAGAATCTGTTCTCGTGCTCGTGCAAGCTATTTGAATCACGTGGTATTCCCTATAGTCATGTTTTCTGTGTCATGAAGTTCGAAAACATACTTGAATTTCCAGATTCGTTGATCTAATAAAGGTGGACAAAGAATGCAAAGAACGAATTTATTAGCACAGAAATGCCCGTGAATAATGACGTCGAAAGGGTGTTAAAGTTTCGAGTTGGTGCATTGGCATCGAATTGTAACAAGCTGTGTGATATTGCTTGCAAGGATCTTGCAGACTTTGACGAAGTCCAGTCTGAACTTGTGAAGTTAGTTATCCACTTGCAGTCACGCAAATAAGGCAAGTTAACTCCTAATGTTAATGTGGAAGGCATCAACGATCCCTTTGTTGTCAAAAGCAAAGGTGCCCCTTCCAAGAGGTCTTCTTGGAGGAAGAAGGGAGCATGCTCTAATTGCCACAAGTACGGTCATTACTACAAGTGCTGTCCAAATCTGATGCAGCATAGTATGCAAGGTAACCCTTGCGATCGATTAGAGACCAATGCATCAGCCAAGGACTCAGGTTTTAGTCCAGAAAGGTTTGCTAATTCTTCGAGGTCGTTCTCAGTTAAGTTCGAACACCATTCAAGACCTAAGACCAAGGTACGAATTTTTTATTCTAACTAAGTTTATGCTGTGAAAATCTTCTTCGGTGGGTGTTCCTTTAAAAACAATTAAACTATGTGCATGTATTGCTCTGTTTGCGCAGCCTTTTAAAAAGGGTGGAACAAAGAAATTTACGACGACGGTATGAGGAACCGAAAGGATAATGACAACACGTTTAATGTGGTAATTTTTGTGATTGTAAACTTCTAATTTCCGGGATATAAACTGGGTAAATTAATGCAGCTGTCCTTCTTGTTTAAAAAAAAAATGCGAACTATGTTTTGTGGACATGAACATGAGAGGATCAAAATATGTTTTGTGGACTCTTGAGGGGGCTGCAGCCTATGGGCATAGATAAAAAAGATGGAGCTTTTGGGCCAATTCTAATACTATTTAATTTCCGTTTTTGGGACTAAAGCTGTTTTAGTTTCTAGATTTGCTTTGTTTTCATGGGATGCATATACTCGGGTACCTCATTTGTGCTTGATTCCCGTAAGTTTTTCTGTTGAGGTGAAAGTGAAATTATGAGATGGTTTCATAGAACTTTTTTATTTTTATTCCCAAAGATAAAGAGTTTTATTTATTAAAAGACATGGAACTTTATTACATAAATTTCATGTATGAAAACTCCTATACTTTTGTCCCGACGCCTGACAAACCCACACGTACCTAAGGCGTTGAATGTTGGAGATAAAATGAAAGAAATCCCATAATAATTTCTAAAATTTACGGAATTTTTTATAATGGTCTTCAAAATTATTTTTTTTTGTAATAGTCTCTTAGATAGATCTTCGGACATCATAATAATCTGAGACATTTTTTATGCTGAGTCAGTTATTGAAGTACTGATGTAGTTATTTTTTTACTATAGTGGATACATTTCTAATAACTAAGTGACGTGACATCATTTCAATTTATACCTAATTTAATTCTTTGCTTAATATATAATTCTAATTTTTAATGTGTACAGTGTTTATTGTGTTTTTTATCTCGTTTTTCTTTTTCATCTATTTTTTTTTTATGGATGGTTAATGTTAATATTAAGAAACTATGATAGGAGATGGTAGCACTAAATCTAATACAAAAACAATGATGCACATTAGGGTTAGTGATATCACCTCTTATCTTTGTTTTTGAATATTAACAATCATTGATAAAAAAAAGAGATGAAGAAGAAGAATAAGATGAAAAGCACAATGAGCGCTATGCACATTAGGGATTAGGATTATATATTGAGCGAGAGACCAGATTGAATATAAATTGAAATAATATTACATCATTTAGCAGTTGATTAGGAGTGTTTGGTGTGATCAAAGATAGCCACGTCAGTACTCTAATAGTTGATTCAGCAAGAAAAATGACACAAAAATTATTATGATGTCCGAAATTTTAACTAAAAAAATATTATAGAAAAATTTGAATCTCAAAAATCATTATAAAAAATTCTGTCAGAGGCTATTATAAAAATTTATCAAGATAAAATGTGATAGATAATAAATTCATATCATTTTACCAATTAACTAGCGAACGAGGATTTAAAGAAAACATGACATCATATTTATCTTTTTTTTATAATAGAGTAACAGGACAAGTAGATGATTGGTAGAAATAGAATGATGTTACTGGAGATATAAATAAATAAATAATTAAATACCAACAACAACAGGAAAACAAGAAATCGTTGAGGGTTAGTTACTTTTGACCCTGTATATGTACGAAAGAGAACAATTATTATATTTATGTAATATATTGTAGCATATATAGGATCATTATTGCATGCAGGATTAATACATTTTTTAATTTAGATGTGGGATAAAAAATGTGTAGAACGTAGATATAGAGTATATAGGTGTTTTACACAAGTATGGTGTCAGAGTAAAAATCGAACTGTCTGATTTTTTAGGACACAAATATGAGGGTTTAATTTGTGTTTAAAAAATTAAAAAAATTTGGAGTACACAAATCAGAGGATCCTATTTGTGTGCTCCAAATTTTTTTAATTTTTTGGACGGTTACCTTCACCAAAATTTAAATTTTCTCTTTCACACTAATCGGACTGTCCGATTAGTAAGCTTAATTTTTTTTACAGTAAAATCGAATAGTCCGATTTTTTCATCCTATTTCAAAAAAAACTATCCCACATTCATGTTTAATACCCACATTTTCTATAATAATACACAACATATACATACTTCTCATATCCAAAAAAAATGAGCCCTACTAATACTTTAATGCAACATACACTGGTATGCATGCCTATTAGATCTATTAGGTCATTCAAGATTCAACCGAAACTAAAACTGTTAGTTATATTATATTTATATGAAAAAAGTTTCATGGGGCCAGATGGGACGTACCCTTTTCTTTCAATTTATTGGGCAAGTGTCTTATGCTAAACTAAAGGACACTAAAGTGAAATCTACCCACTCCACCCATGTGGAAATTAAAGGCTAATGGAAGGAATAATATCATAATGTAATTGATCATTTGTCCAGTACACGTTTGGATTTGTCGGATCCATCAAGACTTCGTAAATGTGTTTCATTTTTGGCCACAAATCTAGTTTTATTATTTACTTATAATGTGTTTTCCATGTGAAAATGTTTTATGTACAGCAGCCAGTTATATTTACACTTCATATGCAAATGTAATTTAACTTTAAACTATTTTTTTTATTAAGTTGTGCCTATATTGTAAGCTCTTTACGAATCAACACTTATAAAATTCTCCTTTCACATTGATATAACAGAGTTGAGTCTGGGTCAATGCAATTACTTGAGCTCTATAAGGATTAAGGGATAAAACTTGGAAGCTCCTCTGAAAAATTCAGTGTATATATAATTAATCATAATGAAACTTGCAGTTAAATAATTTATATATTATATTATAAAAAATGCTATTTAATTAATTTGTATATTAAAATTAATCATCAAAATCAGTCACAATATATTTATGTATAAATATATGCATTGTTTAATTCATTTTCAATATATATTTTATATTTCAACATATATTTTATACTAATAAATAATTTTTATAACTGATTTTAATGTAGATGTAACGTAATCGTTCAGACGCACTAATATATAGAATATAATTATAAGTTTCTGGTAGGAATTCAATGAAGTGGCGTTTTCCTTTTTGTTTAAATGAATTTCCACAACAACTAATAATTTATATTTTATACCAGCATACAACATTAACTACGATACTGCTCCAAGAAAGGTTGGATCATATATCACATTTTAATTTCAGTGCTCAAAACACATACTTCAAGAGATCAGATGTTATATATAGGTCTATGACAACTACTCTAACCAGTGGCGGACAGTGGCGGAACCAGAAATTTCATAAGAGGGGGGCCAATTAAATATAAAATATAACAAAAAATTAACAAAATATGATTTGTAGCATATATATCAAAAAAGTAATTATATTATATAAAAGTCAATGTTCAACTACATACTTTAAGATTTTGATATTTTTAAACTTGCTCGACGATGCTTCATGGAACTAAAATCATCAATTATCATCTCTGAAGTGAATTTTGAAGCAATTTCCTTTTCAATATATACAATCATACAATCTGCTAAAAATTCATCTTCCATCTTGTTTCGAAGCCTTGTTTTAATAATCTTCATAGCTGAAAAGGCCCGTTCAGTTGTTGCTGTTGTCACAGGAAGAGTCAAAACAAGACGAATTAATCTATCAATTAAAGGATATATATTTGATTTTCCTGTCTCTGTCAATTTTTGACACAATTCAGCAAGAGTAGACAAATTCTAAAAATCTGGAGCTTTAACCACATCAAGTTCATAATGTTGTAACTCATAATCCAATTGAATCTTTTCTTGCTCAGAAAAATCTAAAGAATAGAAATTCTTTACAAGATTGCATATGTTGCAAACACTGAATAACTTGAAAGCATCTTTAGGATCTAAAGATGTACTCAATATGAGGAGCTCGGTTGCTTGCTCACTAAATGAGTGAATTGTTTTCATCTTTGACATTTTTAACTTAACTTGAACTATCTAACAAAAAAAACAAAAATAATTGCATATATATTATTTTCTTAAAAAAAAAATATTAAACCTATTGAGCAATAACAAATAATTTTAGAAACACAAATATATAATAACCAAAAATAAAGTTATTGATTTACCTGATTATTTTTTGTTCCAAGTCTCACAAAAAAATAATTCTATTGAGTTTTGTCCTCACTTCAATCTTTGAACACTGTCCATTATAAAAAAAAATAAATTAATTATTTTAAATAAATAATGTAAATAATACTTGACATTGTCATTAACTTAAAAAAAATTGAAATATACCTCTTTGAATCTTTGTTGTGCATTCAATGGTTAATATTTTGTTGTTCACTTCTCTTCAATGGTTTTTCTTCATATGTCTTGTTTTGGTATGGAAAGAAAATTAGAATGAGAAGAGTAGAAGACCAAAAGTTTGGGAATCACTAAAAGAGAGAGAAAAGTGACGCTATGCCTATGATAGTTTGAAATAAATATTTGAAAAATGTACTAGGGTTACTTTAATTAATAGTATGGGCTTGGGCTAGTATAATAGAACCATTTTTATTAATTATTAGAATGAGCTATTTGTTAACAAGAACAACAATAATTCAAATATCCAATACATAGTGCAGTTTTTAGTTATTTTAATTTATAAAATTTTGTAACTTATATTTTTTTAATATTATATATAAAAATAAATTTAATATTATTAATTATTACTATTTACTATTTTTTTTAAATTT
>NC_029780.3:108419603-108435211 GCF_000817695.3 Arachis duranensis | reverse complement strand
ATCAGGAGATACTAGGTGGAGCTCTCACTTCAACTCAATTTGTAGCCTTTTACGTATGTTTGGAGCAATAACTTCAGTTCTGGAAGATTTGGCTACTAATGGATCTACATATTCTCAACGTGGTGATGCTACTTATGCTCTTAAATCTTTATTATCATTTGATTTTGTTTTCATTTTGCATATGATGAAAGAAATCATGGGAATCACTGATAAACTTTGTCAAGCATTGCAACAAAAATCTCAAGACATTTTGAATGCTATGCATCTGGTTTCTAGTACAAAGTCATTGATTCAACAGTTAAGAGATAGTAGTTGGGGAGCACTTTTGGAGAAAGTTAGTTCTTTCTGCAATGATCATGCTATTCAGATACCTGATATGGGTGCTTCTTTTAGTGACATAATTCGGTCTCGTCGTAAAAAGGATGTTGTCACTGTTGAACACCACTATCGTGTTGACATTTTTACTAGCGTGATAGATTTTCAATTGAAAGAGCTAAATAGTAGATTTAGTGAGCAAGCAACCGAGCTCCTCATACTGAGTACATCTCTAGATCCTAAAGATGTTTTCAAGTTATTCAGTGTTTGCAACATATGCAATCTTGTAAAGAATTTCTATTCTTTAGATTTTTCTGAGCAAGAAAAGATTCAATTGGATTATGAGTTACAACATTATGAACTTGATGTGGTTAAAGCTCCAGATTTTCAGAATTTGTCTACTCTTGCTGAATTGTGTCAAAAATTGACAGAGACAGGAAAATCAAATATATATCCTTTAATTGATAGATTAATTCGTCTTGTTTTGACTCTTCCTGTGACAACAGCAACAACTGAACGGGCCTTTTCAGCTATGAAGATTATTAAAACAAGGCTTCGAAACAAGATGGAAGATGAATTTTTAGCAGATTGTATGATTGTATATATTGAAAAGGAAATTGCTTCAAAATTCACTTCAGAGATGATAATTGATGATTTTAGTTCCATGAAGCATCGTCGAGCAAGTTTAAAAATATCAAAATCTTAAAGTATGTAGTTGAACATTGACTTTTATATAATATAATTACTTTTTTGATATATATGCTACAAATCATATTTTGTTAATTTTTTGTTATATTTTATATTTAATTGGCCCCCCTCTTATGAAATTTCTGGTTCCGCCACTGACTCTAACCACCGTATATTGGAAGAATATAATCAGTACCAGTTCCTTGTGTAGAATAACATGCAATGTATGTTGGATCCTGAATTTGTGATGCAGCCAAATGAGGTAGTTCTGCAGAATCAGAAGCTTAACAATTACATGCCCCAGTGGAGCTAGTACTTTCTCTGTACTTTTGTATTCTTTTAATTTCCACTGATGACCCTTCATTTCATTCTTTCTTTTCTATCTATGACCTCTCAACCTGTCAGTTTATTATGCTCTTTTTATATTACACCCCATTGATGATTGATGCATGCATGCAATGTACCAATAACTAGAATCTTCGATGAGTCGAGTCAGCTTTTCTCTCTTTGATTTCATTTCATTTGAAGACAGCATCATATGCAGAAAATCTTGATCCGATATGATTTGTCTCCTTGGCTTTGTGTGGCTCTAAAGTAAGTTAGTTAGTCGGCATGCATGTGTGAAAATTAAAATATGTGGTTTACAACACTCACTTTGTTGACCTACGCAGCAACACTGTCATCCCAATATTCTTCTTCTCCATCAAAAATCGCTTTGTTTTTATTTTCAATGTACCATGTGCATGTCTTTTCGAAGCTCCAATTTTCATGACTTGTCATTTTTCATAGTACAAATTACAAAACACAATTTGTCTATCATTCGAGTCATGCGAAGACAACATCTTCTTGGCCCTTGCTACTAATAATATATAAAACAAAAGACAAATCAGCTAGATTGTCGATTTTATAGCACAACAATTCAGATCTAAAAAAAAAATAAGAAACTTATTACATGTTATTAATTAATTAATTCTTTCTGCCTATATATACGAATACATGAAGAGAATAAAAAATTAATTAAATCACAAGTTCATATTAGGTGTTCACAAATTCTTGGTGATTTAATTCGAATTCATGCACGCATCAAAAACTTCAGTTCATCGTTATCAACTGCTTGAAACATGTTTCATAAGCTCTTGAAAGCTTCTCACTCTGTGTCTCTCTAGAGACTAGAAAGTGGTACTTTTAGCTTAATTTATGTGCATGAACATTAACACTAACTCAAAAAATGAAAAAAATAATGCTTATTTATTTAATTTCTAGAGAAATTGAGATCTTTTTATGGATCAAGTGAGTTGCATGCCATAATAATTCCCTAATTAATAAGGGTTAGAAGGGATATATGTTAATAATATAAGCTCATAATAAGCATTTTTTATTTTAATTCAAAAATATTATTTGTACACTAAAATTAGTCACTAATATATTTGTATATAAATATATGTGTGATTTAATTTATTTTTAATGTGTATTTTATATTAATAAGTAATTTTGGTGATTGATTTTGATGTATACTTAGCATAATCAATTTTAATTTCTTGATGAATAGGACAAAAACACTCATAATATGGAAGACTCATAGATAGACTCATTTGCTGCCACCATGTGTGGTGGTACTTATCTCCCTTTGTCAAATTATATAGTGCATTATGTTTTGGTTTTTGGATCAAATTTGCCGTATTATTTTGTCACTTGTGAGAAACGTAACACGAAACGGGTTATTAGTAAGTTGGAGGAAGCAACAAATTCATTCCATGAAGATCTATCCTAATGTTGCAATAATTAGGACCAGTATTTGTGTGTCCACATGGAATTGCTTGCCACATCATGTTCACTTCTTCATTCACGGGCAGATAGGGCTGTTCACACTAAAAAAACAGAACAAAACAAAACACATATAAACCGATTAACCAGTTAAAAGATTTTAACCAAATTTTCAGATAACAGTTTTTTTTTAAATCATTAATAAATTATAATCAGTTTTAAAAAGTAGCTAACTAAATTGGTAAAATCAATTAACCAAATCAAATCTGATCTGATTTGATAATTTGGAGTTTTAAAGTTAGTTTTTTTAATATAAATGTGTTATAGATTTAAATCGGTTTTGTAATAGGTAAAAATTGCTAAATTGATTTTTTTTAATGCGTTCAAAAGTAGTTTATAAATTAAAATTAATTTTGTACAAAATCGATTTTCAAATGAAAAAATTGATTTTTAAATAGAAAAAATGTTTTATTTTAAAACTGATTTTTATTTTTAAAATCAGTTTAAAATCATTTATTACTTTTATAATATTTTTTAATTTTAAAATGTTTAGTTTACTAAACCAAAACAAGATTTCTGAGTAATTGAAATCAAATTTAGTTTTTTTTTTTAAACATTAACCATGTACACCCCCTAGCAGATGGTGTATCCGTGTTTGCTATGCATCGAAAAGAACCAGCTTGTGGTAACTATGTTTTTAAATTGGATAAAGATACTTAAAATTTTTTTTTTAAGATGTTTTTTAGTAATCAAAATTTAATATATATAATCGATTAAAATGTATTATTTTTTTGTCAAAATTAGATAGACAAATTGGTTTTACCAAAAAATCAGTAAACCAAATCTTAAACCAATCTAAATTAATATTTTTTTAGTAAAAAATGACTATAATAATCCTATTATAAAAAATAATTAAAATATTCGTATTATATAATATATATTAAATTTTAATTACTTAAAAACATCTTTAAAAAAAATGTTTTAAACGTCTTTATCAGAATGACTTCCTTTTAAATTATTACGATATCAATGTGCGTTGTTTTTTGTTGGGAACGGTGTTAGTTTTGGTGTGTTGTGTATGGCTGTTACTTGGATTATATGGTCGATGCATGGGATGCAGTGATGATATGTATTTGTGGTTACGTACGTGTTGGTGTTGGTGGAAGGTTAGCTTATTTATATAAACATTTTCTAATAAGTTTTGGACATAATCATACATCATTGTGTTCTTTTCTTCATGTTTATGAGGATGAATGTCCTTCATTCAGGAGTCATCACCACTGACTTTGATAGCGTAAATAATTTATTGATGATGTTATGCATGCATGCACCAACGTGTATACATGTGACTTACTAAACATTGTATTGTTTTCTTTCTTCTTTTTCTTTTTAAAAAAAAAAATTAGCACACAACTGAGTTTGTAACCTAAATGCTTATATTTAATTGTAATTATTTAAAATTGGCTAATTTAAAATTGTTTTTCTGTATTTTTTCATATAATATTTACTGTCATTGGCTCCCTATGATGTATTATCGTTCCTCTGTTAACTACGTCGTCGGATAAAAATAAAAATTAGATGCATCGTATTAGGCTGTATTTAAAACATGATAAATTTATTTTTTAAATTGATAAAAAAAAATAAATTGATTTATAACAACAATGCTAAGGAAAAATATTGCAGCTAACATTTTTAACCAACAATGATTAGACTGTCAACAAATTTAATAAAACAAAATAAAAAAAACATTTTTTAAAATTATATTTTTATCTATTTTCATTTTTTCTCTACCTTTTCAGCACCACGGTTTCATCCAATTACCACTAGTCTCTAGCCACTGCTGGCCACTCGGCGCCACCTCTGATTACTTTAAATAATCTTAAATTTTAAATATTAAATATTTAAATTATAAGTATTAAATTTTAAATTTTAGTTAATAAATTATAATTTAAATGGCATAATTTTTCATATTTATTTAAAGGTTGCGAATTCGAATTTTACTCCACTATAACATTTTTTGTCTATTGTAACATACGTTTAAAATAACACTTTAAAAATATTGTCTAAAATATATATAAACAACACTTTATACTAGTGACAAAAAAATAGAACTATAACAATATATTTTAAATCAACACACTATAAGTGATGTCTTTGATAAATTAAAAAACACTTATTAAGTGTTGCCCCATCAAATATGCAAAAGCAACTATTATAAAGTTAATATCTTACATTTTATAAGAGTTGTTTAAATTTATTTTAAACTTTATTTTTTAAGTGTTGTCTAAAGTTTTTAATACCTCTTCTAAAAAATAAATTTTATCTTTAATACATATTTTAACTTTGATTATCATTTTCTATCAATTTTAAAATAAAATAAATTCAACTTAATAACAAAAAAGCAATAAAACACAAAGTTAATTACGATTAGAAGATCAGAGAATACCACAAAAAGAGAATTAGGGTACTTCATTGCACGGGAAAAAGAGAAGACAGAAGAAAAAAATGCACGGTGAAGAGAGAGTGACAGAGTGATAAAGAGAAGAAAAGAAAGGGAGAACTGCCATCAAAGGAGGAAGAAGAGAAAGAAGGAGAAGAAGACAACGGAGAGAGAAGTTTCCACCGCCACTTTCTTCACCTCCAACACCGTCTCTGCCTTGCGCTGTTGTTATTGTTTCTACCTTGCGCTGCCAGATCTGCCACTACTGTAATCCCTCTTCTCTGCTCGCCGTCGTCGTGTTTCTCATTGCTCGACCTCACGCCTTGTTCTGCTCTGCTCCGTCGTGTTTTTTTGCTCGCACCGGTCTGAAACCCGTGCTCTGCTCCGCGTTCTGAAACCTTTGCTCTGCTCTGTCGTGGTGCCGTGCTCTATCCTGTCAGGCAAATTGACAACTCTCTTCTGTTCACCTCTTTCACTCAAGCCTCTCGCCTCAGCCTCGGTCCTCAGCATCTCTTCCTCCATCATCGTTGTTGAAGGCTTGTAGATTGATTTTACATACTACTTGATTAATTTAGTTGAATTGTTGAATTAATAACAATAGTTTCAGTATACATCTCTTTCTCTCTGTCTCTCTCTCCACGCACATTCATGTATGGCATTTTACTAAGCTGATGAAAAGCTTTTTTGTTAGTTGAATCAAAATGTATTCTTATTTCATTTATTTATGTATTTTTTTCACATTATGTCAAAATATGGAAGATTGTGCACGTTGTTATGGTTATTTAAAATTTTGTGTTGGACCATAGCAGCAATCGAGCTCTGAAGCCCGTGACCGACTCTGTCCATCTCCTCCGCAAACAAAAGCACTTACTTGTTTTTCATGTAAGAGACGGCATTGCCATATACATTTACAAACCTTATAAAAGAATGAAAATTGATGCTAGAAGAAAGGCAGAGGCATCAAGCAATAGCCAATTTCTTGCAAACATGAGGTTGATTTTCTTAGTTTCAATCTGATTGATTATACTAAACTTGTGTCTAGATTTTGGTATTTACTTTTGTTTTATCAAACATGTAATTAGGATCCTTCTTTTTGGTGCATTGCAGCCATGAATTGAGGACACCTATGGCTGCAATAATTGGGCTACTTGACATTCTTATGTCCGACGACTGTCTGACCAACGAACAGTGTGCAACAGTTACTCAGATAAGAAAATGCTCGACGGCGCTGCTCCGGCTTCTTAATAACATCCTGGATCTCAGCAAGGTGACATATTTAATTATTTTTCTCAAGAACATTCAATTATAAGTTCCTTGAAAAAAATATACACTTGTTTGGAAAAACTTTCTAAAGATTCATAGAATATTGGTGGAATCAGGAAAGCTAGTTCTAGAAGATGCTGAATTCAACTTAGGAAGGGAACTTGAAGGACTAGTGGATATGCTAAATTCATAGACTATTTTTTGCTGTTTAATTTAGAGCAGTCTCAACAACTTACTTATAAATTTCAGAGAGACGACTGATGAACGGATTTTTGATGGTTTAGAATTTCACAAATGAATTCTCGTTGCAAGTATAGTTCCTAAACCAAACAATAATCTTTTCATACAAAAAGTTGTTTGTCACTAAAACAAACCCCTAAATTTATAAACCGAAGTATTGAAACCTCGGGTCGTTCTCCCTAGGAATTACAATAGAGTGTCTTGTTATTGGTTGTGAGTTATTTTGGGGTTTTGGATAAGAAACATGAAAGATAAATGGCAAGAAAGTAAACTAATGGCTAAAAAGGTCTTGGTAAGGGTTGGTGGTCAAGGATCTCTATCCTAATCACTAACCACAATATGAGAATTGGCAAGGATTAATCTCATTAAATCATCCTCTAACTAGTAGTAAAGGAAAGTCAAATGAGCTATATCAATCCTAGTCCATAAGTCATAACTCTCCACTAATTCAATTAGTGAGAACTAGAGTCAATGGCTCCCAATCATCAATCACTTGGACATTAGTAACTCAAGAGGTCCTAAGTTACCTTTCCAAGCCAAGAGTATAAAATCCTACTCTAAAATCCAACCAAGCATTTCATCAAACACTTGGAGGGTACAAAAGAAAAGCATAGTAAATTGATAACGAGAGTAAAATCTAACAACAATTATTGAAAAGAACTAATAACAACAATCGAAAGAAACACATCTATTATGAATTACCTTGAATTGAATTGGAAGAAAGTAGAAGAAACAAAAGTAGATCTACAACAAAAACACAAGAACAACATAAAGGAAATTACAACAAAAGAATAGAAGAAGATGAATGTAGCAACAAAAAGTTGAGAGATAGAAGTAGAAGAAGGTGAATTGAAATCTAGATCTAGGAACTAAGCCTAATCCTAATCCTAATCCTAGAGAGAAGTGAGAGCTTCTCTCTCTAGAAACTACTTCTAGAACTAAACTATGACTAATGGTTAAAAGTTAGTTGATTCCTCTTCAATCCTTGGCTTAAATAGCATCAGAAATGAGTTGGATTGGGCCTACAAGGCTTCTAAAATCGCTGGCCACATGTTGCATTAAGTGAACCAGATGGCAGCAACGGCGTGTGCGCGTACTATGCGCGTGCGCGCCACCATACGTATAGCAACTATGGCAAATCTTATATTGTTTCGAAGCCCCGGATGTTAGCTTTCTAACTCAACTGGAACCGCATCATTTGGACCTCTGTAGCTCAAGTTATGGTCATTTAAGTGCGAAGAGGTCGGCTTGACAGCTTTCCGGTTCTTTCATTTCTTCATGAGTTCTCCAACTTTTCATGCTTCTTTCTTCATTCCCTTGATCCAATCATTGCCTCCTAAACCTTAAGTCACTTAACAAACATATCAAGGCATCTAATGGAATCAAGGAGAATTAGATTTAGCTATTTTAAGTCCTAAAAAGCATGTTTTCACTCTTAAGCACAATTAAAGGAGAATATACAAAACCATGCTATTTTATTGAATAAATGTGGGTAAAAGGTCATAAAATCCCTTAAATCAAGTACAAGATAAACCCTACAAATGGGGTTTGTCAACCGCCCTTGAAAATGCCAAGCAACTAGTAAGGAATGAACTTAGAAACAAAGCTTGACTCAGCTAATGCTCAGCACCTTAAGGAGAAAGAAGAATGGGGACTAAGCCTTAAAAATGTAGAAGAAACGTGGCGAAGTAACAAACCTTGTCTGCCTGATTAAATTGTAGCTTATACTTGTATGAATTTGATTTTAGAAGGTTTAACCTCAACTTAACTTTGCAGTCAAATGTGACTCAATGAAGGCTAAAAATGAAGCAACTGCTGCACAAGATATGAAAAAGGAGTTGCAAGAGCTCAAACTGCAATTTAAAAAATTGAAGGTGATATTAAAGTTCTTAAACATGTGCCTGATGGACTTTAGTTCCTCTGATTGTTTTTTCCCCTTCTTTGTTTTTCCCCTTCATAGGTTGAACATGCTTCATTTCATGATATTGCTGATAAAATGATTAAGGAGAAGGATAATGAAATATCTAAACTTTCAGATGATAATAAGAATCTTCGTCAATCTCTTCAATCAAGACCACATGTTTTTGTTTTTATCTTTTTTTTTCCTTTCCTGCTTTTAGTAAATCATATGATTATTGAGACATAGATCTGGTACTTAACATTCATGTGATCTTGCATATTTATTCTACTGGTCTGACAATGGTGTGCTATAATCTCAGGTTGACCACAGTGGCAATGATAATTATAACACAAGTATTAATTCATTTATATCATGGCAGAAATTGTTTTGCTTGCTGAGCGTTTTAAGTATATTTTCGTTGTTTCAAATATCTGGTGATTTTCTAGTCTAACGTTTTCTGGATTTAAATATTATTTCAACTGTCTGGATAGCCTTGCATAAAGTGGATTCAATGAATTTAAGCCCCTCTGCTGTAGAACAGCAAATTCTGGTATGTCTTTATTCATAATTTATGGTGTAATTCCATTCCCACTTTTAATTTATCACTAACGTATATTGTAAAAAGTATCTGCGTTGAAAATTTTCTACATTGCAACCTGTTTTATTGCCTTGATAATTGGATCCTCGATCCTATGTTACTGTCAGCTCCTAGCTAGACAACAAGCTCAAAGAGAAGAAGAACTAGCACGATCACAGTGCCACTTAGCTCTTCAAGTATGTCTTATCTTGATCTATCACCTCTTCTCCAATTCCATCCCTATATTCTGTATAATGTATAACAATGCTGTCAATTCAGGAAGAAATTGAGGAGCTTGAAAGAGATAATCGTCTCCACAGCCAACATGTATATGATTGCTTGCATTTCTTGATATTTTAATTGTATTTGCATATGATATAGATGATATTTAATTTCTCTATAAGGACAATGATATCATCTATAATTACAGTCATAGTTTTCCTTACGTGTTTCCAATATTATGATTTTAGAAAGCAATACTAAAGGATGAGCTTCGTGACATGGAAAGATCAAAGAAAAGGGAAGGTGTAGATATGACATATTTGAAAAATGTTATCTTAGAGCTTCTTGAAACAGGTATAAACTTTAAAGGAAGCAGATAGTCTTTTATTTTTCTATTTCTAGTGAAAAGCATGTATTTAATATGATAATGAAAATTGTGTGACCAGGTGAAATGGAAGTATTGCTACCAGTTATTGGGATGCTTCTCCAGTTTAGTTCACAAGAGGTAATATTTGTCATCTTTTACGTCACTTTGCATCCTTGTGTATATCTTATTTCAGGGAGAAAAAACTCACTTTGCATCCTCGTTTATTTTTATTAGTTGTCCGTTTCTTGTTTTTGTATGTTAATCTTCATAGAAACTACATAATATGTATTCTTGTACCTGTGAAATAAATTTAACAATAAAATAAATAAATGCATATTGTTATTTTGTTTGGGAATAATAATAATAATAATAATTAGGAGAGTTTATGGTTTATTAACACAATTTTGAAAAATTATTTTCAGATCCAACTATTTTTAGCTGGAAAACTTAAAATGAATTTATCAAATATATTGAATTGAATTAGATTCAGATTCGATCTTCGGCTTAGTATAGGATAATAAACTTTTTTTACATTTGCCTGATCTCGATGTAAGTTTTAACTCTTAATACTTTTAAATGATTTATGTTATAAACTAGAAGTAATTTTTTAGCAAAAATATTAAGAGAAGAAAAAAGATAGAAGATAAGAAGAAAGAAGTTGTGCAAGGACTTAATGTATAACTGTTTAGTTAGTTAGAGTCTTAGCGTGTTAGTTGGTTAGGAATGTTACTGTCTCTGCATCATGAGCAGTTACCCTTTAACCAATGTAATGCACATATGAAGCTAACTCAATTTAATATCATCAAAAAATTTCTATTATTATAATTTTTCAGTTTTAATAATAAGTTGCTTATTTTTTGTTATGTACTATTTGCAGATTTAGCATATGGGACATGTTAAGCGCATAGATATAAAATATACAAGTAGATTGACATTTTTTGACAAATATTAATTACTATTTTGTTATGACAATTATTGTTAGACAAGAATTTTATTGTTTTGTTGAGAATTATTGATGAATATGTATTTAAAATACTAATTGAACCTTTTAATGTCTATTTTAATTAGAATTTTATTATTAATTATTTGTCTCTTTTATAAATTTTTTCTATTGTGCACAAATTTATTTATTAATTAAAATAATTATATATGTATGAACAAAAAATTTTATTGTAAATTTTATGTTTTTGTATTTTTATTACAAAAGTAATTTTTATTTTTATCAAAAAGGTAATCCTTTTATTAGTTGCATATTTTAAATATTAAGCAACACTTGTATGGTTGCATATCCAAAAGAAAAAGCAACACTTGTATAGGTTGTATATCCAAAAGAAAAGACAACACTTGTATAGGTTGCATATTCAAAAGAAAAGACAATGTTTTAAAAGGTTGCATATTCAAAACTAATAGGTAACACTTTAAAGTATTGCAAATTCAAACTTACAAGCAACACATAAAAAGGGTTGAATTTTATTGCAAATAGGCAACATTTTTTAGTAGTGGTCAAAATATGAGAAAAGACAACATTGCAAAAGTGTTGTCTCAAACACACCTTTAAAGTGTTGTTGTTTTCCAACCAGAGGCAACAGTTACCAATTGTTGCTCCTAAAAGCGTTGCTTTTGAAACAAAAAAGTGTTGCCTTGATCTAAGGCAATGGCTGCATATGCAACGCCGCCCAAAAACGTTGTCTTAGGTCCAAAAGTGTTGCTATAGATCAAAAGTAACATTTTGTCAGCCTTTATGCAACACTTTTTAAATGTTGCCTCAACCTAAAAATGTTGTAGTATTCGTAATTTTATATTTCATAAATTACTTATTCCAAAATATTTTTTAATTCTAAAATTTAAATTTTGTATTCCATATTTGTTTCATTTTCAAATGTTTTTTTAACTTGAATTTCGGGTGATAGCTTCTAAGATTTTCTGGATTTGTAAATTACATAAATTTATATTATTACGAATATTTAAGATCAAATAAATTTTTAATTCTTATTCTTTATTATTATTATTATTATTATTATTATTAAAAGAGATAGCATTCATTCATGAATAGGGTCTATGATATTTGAATAGGCCAAATTACATATAAAAGAAAGTGTATCTTCCATCTACACAGTATTTAGATTAGTAAGAACCAAATTACCCTATTACATTTTCTTTTTACATGAGAATACTCTTAGATCTAAGATTATTAGCTAAACTTAAACAATCACTAATAAATGAAACAAAAAATGTTTTATGGACTTTTTTTGCTTTAAGGTTTTGAATGAATTTAACATTGTCACTCTCAATGATTACATTAAAAAAGTAACATTTGCTGGCCTTCTCTAAACCCATAAGACATGCAAGTGCTTCGGATTCATGGGATTGAATGGATAAGAAAACTTTGCATGTAGGTGCCATCAAAATGTCTCTATTAGTGTCTCTAACTGCCACACCAATACCCACTACTCCATCATCAATATTGAGGCATCAATATTAATTTTTACCTTTGTGGTGAATGGTCTCTTCCAACTTTCAGTGCTTATAGTTCTAAGAGGTGATTTTATGATTTTTTCAAAATTGAGGGTATGAGTTTCGATGTAATTTTTATAATTTCTCCTTATTAATTCTGCTGCTTCAATTGGGGATCGATTTTTTTCATTGAACATGTCCCTGTTTCGAGCTTGCCAAAGAGTTAGGATGCTTGTGCAAAGAAGATCCTGCGAGACCGAATCTAAATTTTTCATCAATTTCTCAATCCATTCACAAGCTTGGGATCCAGGTGGCTCTGATGATCGTATCGCTAAGGGGCTATTAATGAGCGGATATTTTATACGTTTTTTGGCATCATTTTCATATAGTTTTCATTATGTTTTGTTTAAATTTTATTATATTTTCATAGGTTTTAGTGCAAAATTCACCTTTTTGGATTTTACGTTGAGTTTGTGTGTTCTATAATGATTTCAGGTATTTTTTGACTGAAATTGAAGAGTTTTGGCAAAGTTCGATTCAGAGGCAAGGAAAGCGTAGCAGATGCTGCCAGATTCTGACCTCCATGCACCCAAACGAACATTTATAGAGCTATAGAGGTCCAAAGAATGCGTTCTCAACGGCGTTGGAAAGCTAACTTCCAGAGTTTTTTAGCAATATATAATGGTTTATACTTTTCTTCGAAGAAGCCTGCTCATTCTGGGCGTTGAACGCCAAGCAGCTACCATCAAGCTGGCGTTCAGCGCCCCAAAGGAGCCCCAAAGCTGGCGTTGAACGCCAACCACCCCCTAGTGGGCGTTCAACGCCCAACATAAGCATAAGGCAGCGCTAATCACTCCCCATTCCTCAAAGTGGATGCCAAACTCAACCTAAGTACTCAACTCAAGTAGACCCACAAGTGAATTTTTGCACCTTTAGTTTATTCTATCATAATTTTGTACTTCTTAGTTACTAGGTTATTAGATATAGGAAAAGATCACCCTTGTTTAGAAATAATCGATCTTCTTTCTCCACTTTTACTTTTAGACATTATTATACAGTGTGAGCCATTAACCTCCTAGGTTAAGGTTAGGAGCTCTGCTGATTCTTATGGATTAATAATATCAGTATTTTATTTCAATCTATGCTTGATTCCATTCTAAAATGTATCTTCGTTCTTCATCCTAATGAATTGGGAGTGTAACTTGACCGTCATCCCTATTCTACATGGGTTCTTGCGAGTCCTTGATGGGATAGTATTGAACCACAAGCTTGATTATACATCTCTTAGACGGCTAATCCACGACTTCGTTGGGGACTTGGAGACATCAGTTCAGCCGAGGTACGGGGCGATTAGGGCCTTTGTGGTATAGGCTAGAATCATGGAGCATCATTCTCTAATTCGGAAGATCCGACCTTATCTGTGACATTTTGAGTAGGATCACCAAGGGAATGGATTGTAAGAGCTTCACCCCTTTTCAGATTGGATGACTATACTGACCTGGCGTTTGATCTGAAGCAGAGGAGATTAATGACGACTAACCTGGTGTTAGTCACTTACATCCTGCCATGAAATGAATCATCAGAAGTTGAAGTAGACAATGAGAAAAGTCGATCCAGAAGGAGGAAGCATCTCCGAAATCTCAACCGTTCTTTTATCATTGATTTCACACCTATAACAACCTGAGTTCTTAAAATTAAATAATAAAAATTTTATATAATTTAAATTGAAATAATTAAAGTTTTGACTAATATTATGAACTAAAAGAAAATTTATTTATTTATCTATAATTTTAAATTAAAGTGTTTAATTACAAATAATTTGTAATTTGAAAAATAAATAGTATATTTGAAGTTAATTATATTAGGTTAAATTTTGTTTTAAATTAATACTCTGTCCTAACCCTAAATTCCCAATTTTAAACTTCAATTTTACCTAACTCTAATTCTTTTTACCCCTCTAACCTGTCAACTCCTCGGTGAGCCACGCTTACCCTCTCTCGTGACTCATAATTTTGTATATATGTTTAAATCATGTAATTTATTTTTTAAAATAAAGATGATTTTATTGATAAATATTATTTTGAACAATTTTATTGAAGTTAAAAATTAAAAAATAGTAAAAAAAATTATATCGTAATTTAATTTTTTATTTGTATTTAATTTTTTAATTATTATTTTTTATTAGTTTTAATGATTTTTATTTTAAAAAAATAGTCAAGCGGGCTAGCACCCGATCTGCCAATCCGCCATAAAGTGAGTTGGACTAGCATTTTGAATCCAACTAATTGGCGGGACGAGCTGGCTGGCCCGTTTTATGACGCGAGCCTAGGCAGGGCGGGGCGACCCACTTTGTCACCCCTATACCACTAAAGTTCTACCCAAGCCTAGCCACCACCAAGTGTTGTTTCATCTTGACAAAAGAGAACCCTAACTGGTTCAACAGCTACCAAGTGTTATTCCAACTTAGCAAGAAAAATCCAATCTGATTCAATGACCACCAAATACTATCCCAACTTGGTAAGAAAAACTAATCCTAATTCATCACAAACCAAATACAAAGAAAATTTCTTTTAGCTTTTTCAATGTATCTCTCTTACTTCTTTTTTTATAGCTTTTTTATTTATTTTTTTCTTCTTATCATGATATGCCTTTTTCTCAATTACAAAAAAATAAGTATTAGATGGTCATAACACTGAAATTTCAAATAAAGCACAAAATTAAAAAAAAAATATTTCAGCTCAAATGTTTAAGATGATATGCTCTAGTTTGAAAGTTCAACTTTATAGTATGAAACTTGCTATGTAAATTCCATCACTAGCTACCTCTTCATTTTTCAAGCTAATTCTATCCATTATCCTTGTCTTCCTTAACATGCATTCTTTTTTCATTTTGCTTCATTACTTCTGCTGTTTTTGGAGCTGCTCCATTACTTCTGTTGTTCTTATATTTTATTTTTGATTTTTTATTGTTTTTGGAGCTATTGTCTTTTTTGGCATGTAATTTTTTTTCATTTCGCAACATTACAACTACTGTTCATTACTATATTTTTGTTTTGCTCTATCTAACTTTAGTAATGATCTTTTACATTTTGATCTTGTGATATCTATGTGTTCTTGCTGTTTTTTATTTCTTTTCTAACGTTGTCCACTATTATTTCATTTACTTTTTTCCTTTAATTAATTATGATTTGTTGAACTCTTTCTCTTAACTTCATAAAATTAATATATTGCTAACTATTACATGTAAACTGAGGTTTGGTATCAGCAATGTAGGCTAAAATTAGCTAACCATTTATTTAGTTTTGGACCTACAATACTCACAAATTTAAATTTTTAATGACCCAATAAAATTTTTTTTCATTATACCTTTTTATTAAAAT
>NC_029780.3:108418202-108419305 GCF_000817695.3 Arachis duranensis | reverse complement strand
ACCATTTTGCAACTCTACAAAACTCGTGGTATATGGAATAGCAAATGAAAACGGACATTCACAAACAAAAGTCACTCCTTCGTATGTGTTCGGTATAACCTCACCGTTATAATACACTCGTATATTTGCAATACCTTCCATAATCTCACTTTTTTTACCCTTCTAATACCCAAAAAATCTCACAATTATGGGATGCATGAATGAATGAAAGGTGAAAAGGAGCACAACTGAGGGATTTAGTAGTCAGGTACGAGTTAGAGATAGCTGAGTTAGCAATTTATATGCAAGGCTCTTCATTAAAATATTATTTTACATATAAAACGCAACCTGCGTTTTACGGACTTCAAAAAAAAAATTTTCGCCCAAATAAAACGCAACATGCGATTTACTCTACCCAAAAAAATTCTGAGCCCATCACTCTGACAAACGCATCATGCGTTTTAAGTTAAAAAAAATTTTTTAATGCCAATTTGACAAACGCAACATGCGTTTGTTGTGCTTCCATGCAAAAAAACGCAACTTGCGTTTTTTCCTTAGCTTCAGAAACAAAAAAAAAAACTAATTGTAAAAAATTAAAAACGCAACTTGCGTTTGTGGTCTGGCCCATAGTAGTGGAAAAATTGGTGAAACACCCATTTCAATGCACATCACCAAACCCTTTTCCATATCAAAATTAATCGTGATAAACTTTGGTTTGTCAAATTAGTAATATAAAATGGGAATGTGATACGAATTTGTATCGAGAACTAGAGAGAATTAAAGATAATCAGAGAGAATAAAAGAGAAATATCTAAAATTAGGGTCAAAGAAGAAAAATAGAGTTTCAATCATATTATGTCTATCTACATTATTATATTATACTTCTATTTATAATATAATTCTCTAATTGGATTAGCCCAATACTAATTGTATCAGAATGATAAAGAGAAACAAAGAAAGGGAGAGAGATAAATAAGAAGATGTTAAAAAAAATTAATTTAAAAAAAATTTCTTCTCAATTTTAATAAGAGTGTTATTACATGATATATTTTAGTTGTTAAAAGTAATATAATATAATGATATTTTAATTTTAAAATTTTTAATTGTAACTAAAAAATATTATA
>NC_029780.3:108386781-108418188 GCF_000817695.3 Arachis duranensis | reverse complement strand
TTAATGATAATAAAAAATAATATATAATATATTTTAATTATAAAATTAAGAATATATATTAAATTTATTACACTTAAATACATTCAATCGGTCTAATAAAGATAATGTCTACTATACCCTAAATATTAGGGAAAAAAAATATAAGATCATAAATACAATTTTTGAACCGATTTATCCCATATTTTTTTTTTCTGATTCCTAGAACGTAGCACCGTTATATATATATGATGGATGATACACTCATTTTTGTCCAAAAGGAAAATGATGAGGCATCCATTCATCGTTGTAAATGACATATAATTTATTAGCTTGTTTGATATCCATTACTATTGCATGTGGTGTTCGGCGAGAATGGATTCACGTGGATGCTTATTTGCATGCCACGAACATCATTTACATGCATAGTCGACATGTTTCACCATCCCAAGCGGTGGAACTGCAACGTAGCAACTCATCGCAAGGGCAAATGTCCACGTACTTTAACTTATTTTACAATATATTATCCGCAATCATGACGAATGAAAGTATGCATACCAGGTACATGCGTCTTTCCTTAATCTTTGTGTTAAATTTTTAGAATATATAATTATTTACGTTTTTTATAATATTTTTAATTTAATGAATTAAAAATTAATTTATTATCAATTTAATTTTTATTTAAAATTCGTTTTTGGTTAACAGATTATTACCCACACAAGTTGAAAATAATATACCTATATATATACGCACACACGCACATGTTGTGATATATTTTGTTACATGGAGTAAAAAAAAAATTCTTAATGCAAACTCAAAATTTTACTCAGTTTGTTGAGGTTTATATACTTAATTAATTATTCATAAACAATTAGAAGATTTATTTCCTCTATTATCAGCAACTAGGAAAAAACGAGAGTGGACCGATAAGAGGATCCTGTTTTGCGGAAGAAATTTTGGGTTTGACTTTTAAATCGGTGTCATACTGCTATCTGAAAATTGTAGAATTCGAAGTACTCTTAGATCGTCTAACTGTTGATTTTGAGAACCGCACTTTAGGTATAAATAAAGGATTTCTTTTCACAAAAGAAATGTGACCCACCTAATATTTTTTGTATGTGTACCTATAGTTGTATATATAAATAAAAAATTATGTTATTTGTATATTTTGTGTGTGTTTATCTACGCACAGTAGATCTATAGACCTACGATTATGAATTTATGATTAAACATGATTCTAGTGTATTTTCTTAATTATGGTTCTAGGTGCACATTCCATTTACTACATGTTCCACAGAGATATAATTTCTAAATGGTTTAAAGGGTACAAAACATCCTTCGTATTATTTAGATTTTAAAATTGAATTAGAGCCATTCATTTTAATTTTAATTTTAATATCATTTCATTCATAATATTTGACACATTTAACTATTTATGAGTATTTAAAGAAAAAAAAAATCTAATATCATCATCAATGGTAATGATAGATATCTATCAAAGATATATATACACGGAGATTTTTTAACTCGAAAGAAAATAAAAAAAGAACAAGAGATTTATTTTATACATTAAATAAGTGTAAACATTTGAAAATTCTTATGTTAAAAAGTATATTATTGCTAAATGATCTACTTAACATATTAAAATTGGGTTTTTTCCCAACTATTAAAGGTGACGTATCGATTTCTCATGTCTTCGTTTTTCTTCCAAAACGAATAAATTTTGTTTTTATATTCTAAATTATTTTATTGTAATTATATTATAATTAATACTAAATGAATAATATACAATAATACTAATTTGACAACATATCTTTATTATAATTATATCAAATCAATATTTAATACACTATTAAACTACTTATCAATATTTAATGCACTATTAAACTACTTATCAATTATCAGTTAAAAATACTTTTTAATAATTTTAATGATAATAATAATATCAATAATAGTAATAATAATAATAAAAAAATTTTGTTATCTGATTCACATAATATCAAATAATTTTTTTAAATTATTTTATAAAAAATATCTTTAATATAATTATATTGTAATTAATATTTAATGAATAATATATAATTATACTAATTTAGAAACATATCTTCGTTATAATTGTATAAGGTACAATTTATAATTTTTATAGTATTTTTTATATACTCATTCTATTATATTATTCTTTTGATAATTTTTTATTTGTTGTTACTCTAAGTTATTCTTATCGTCTAATGTTCCAGTTCGATTGTCTTTTGCCACAATCATTTACAATGCATCACATCCATAAAATACCTCATCGAGTTGTCTTCACTGATTCGAATTCCAACTACATAGATGTAAGCGTTCAAAGAAGAGGCAATAGTCTCTACTTTACCGAAGGATGTAAGCGTTCAGTTTTGCTAAATTCATGACAAATTCAGATATGCAATTTCAACGATTGGTAATATATTTAAATTTTCTTAGCTTAAGCTGTTCATTATTAGAATAATTTTTTAACATATTTTAATTTTTTTCAGAAATTACCATCTTTCTTTTGCATGCATGCAATGCCATTGAGGGGAATAAGAGTTAGTTTGGTTTCTCGGTGTGGCAATTATATACCTTGCCGTATTGCATGGATAGCGGATGATGAAGCTTATTTAACAAGAGGATGGTCTGATTTTGCACGAATTCTAAATATTGAAACTTATGATGTTATTTCAGTTGGTTGTCGTTACAAGAATGATTCTATACTATACATGACTAAGGACTAGAATAGGTTCAATATTGTTTAAGTAATTTGGTTTTACTATTAGTATTTGATTAAATTATAATTATAGAATTTTAAATTATTGTCTCAATTTATATATTATGATTATTTTTTGTGGATGTGCTATTTTTAAATAATTTAATAAAATGAAGTAGTGTCAGATATTATTAAGTTTATTTTTATCCTTTATTTCTTTATTTGTATTTTCATTATATTTGACAAAAAATGAACCTACACATATATTAAATCGTTGACCTAAAGACAATTTATTTGCCAATAAAAACAGATTTTATTTATAATTGAAATAAAATTTTTTTGCCAATAATCGGTGGATAAAATTGAAATTACACCCGTGTCATATAATTATAATTGATTAATTGGTATAAAATGAAATTATACCCGTGCCATGAGTAATAATCTAAATAATTATATGTTAACAAAATATAATTTGAAATAATTTATAAACAATTATCTTAACAAAAATAATTATTTAATAATTAATTTAAAAATTAATGCAAAAATAATTATTAATAATAGTATTATTAACTGGGTAAATAATATAATTTCAAATTATTACTTAAAATATAAATAATATATGAAAATCTATTGAGTAAATCAATGATTTTGCACCTTAATAATTTGACAATTATTACTCAATTAACCAGTTAATTGAATTAGTAATAACAATTTCCAATTTCAAATTTTGTATATTAAGTAGTTATTAAAAACTGGGTAATAACGATTACACGGAAAAATCATTGATAAATTTAATTAACCATACAGAAAATAATATACTAACAGTTTTAGTATATTATTTATAGCAAGCGAAATTATTTTCTCAGATTTTCTATTAAAATTGAAATTAGTAATAATTTAAAAAAAGGTTTATTAATAAAATTACTAATAGTCACATTTTTATACACAAGATATATGTTTTCTATATATTATTCAAAAAATATAATGAAACATGAATAATGAATGAGTATGTTATTTCTTCGACTAGTTAATTAATGCAAAATCGAGTACCATTTTTTATTCGATTGAGGTCATATTCTGTTTGGTAAAAATTTTAATCACCTTAATTAAATCATGTCTTTGTGCCTTAACTTATACAAACAGTAATATGTTACATATTATTTGGTATATCTAAGTAGTTATTTCTCATAGTGGAGATGTAAAAAATCATATTAAAGTTTATTTCCAAATAATTAGTGGATGAATAATAGTAAATTATATTATTTTGGAAAAGTATTTTCATTATAATTATATCAAATCAATATTTAATTATGATAAAATATGTTAATTATAATAAAAAAAATAATTATTTAATAATTGATTTAAAAATTAATGCAAAAAATAATTTTTAATAATAGTACTGTTAACTGGGTAAATAATATAATTTTAAATTATTACTTGAAATATAAATAATATATGGAAATCAATTGAGTAAATCAATGATTTTGCACCTTAATAATTTGAAAATTATTACTCAATTAACCAGTTAATTGAATTAGTAATAACAATTTCCAATTTCAAATTTTGTATATTAAGTAATTATTAAAAACTGGTAATAACGATTTATACGGAAAAATTATTGATAAATTCAGTTAACCATAAAGAAGATAATATACTAACAGTTTTAGTATATTATTTATGACAAGAAAAATTATTTTCTCAAATTAAATTTTATATAATTATAGTAAATCTCTATAATTAAAACAATATAAAACTGCTTCATATATAGTAATAATATTATACATATTTATATATCTCTTCTTTTATCTCTTTTTTAAAATATTGATATATAATTAATGTAGAAAATATATAATATTAAACTGTTTTGTTATGTATATATATGAATTTATATAATAACCCGTATAATTTATACATATGGTATAATACATATGTCAAAAAAAGATTTCATAATTTTTGAAAACCACTGTTTTGTTATATGAAATTGAAATTGAAATTAAATAATTTTGTTTTGTTATATGAAATTGAAATTGAAATTAAATAATTTTTATTTATATAATTTTTTTATTAGTATCAAGTATTTCCATTAAAAATTCATATAGAAAGGCTAATTAATGAGCAGAAATTTGCATACGATCAAATAATTGGTGCTGTTAGCGGTAATATGGGTGGACTTTTCTTTTTATACGGTCAAGGTGATTGTGGAAAAATATTCTTATGATCAACTATATCATGCTCAATTAGGTCTAAATGATGTATAGTTTTAAATGTTGCTTCGAGTGGAATTGCTGCACTTTTGTTGCCTATCTAATGGAAGAACTGCACATTTAAGGTTTAAAATTTTTTTTGGCCATAAATGAGGATTCTTTGTGTAGTATTAGACAGAAAAGTCCTCTTGCAAGGTTAATATCCAAGGCCAAATTAATCACATGGGATGAAGCTCCAATGATAAGTAAGTATTGTTACGAAACTTTAGACAAATGCCTCAGAGACATCTTAAAGTGCTCAAATTCGTATAATGCTCATTTGTCATTTGGAGGTAGAGTTGTTGTTTTCGGATGAGATTTTAGACAAATTTTACCTGTGATTTTTAAAGGCTCAAGGCAAGATATAATTTAGTCTTCTATTAATTCTTCATATTTGTGGCATAACTGTAAGGTTTTGAAGCTTACAAAAAACATGAGATTGTCACTAGGTGAAAACAACATACAAGAACTCAAAAATTTTGCAGAATGGCTACTCAAAATTGGTGATGGTTTGGCTGGTGATGGTGAATCGATCGTTCATATACCATCTGACATTTTGATTAAGAACTCTGAGACAGTTTTGAATGACCTCATTGATTTCGTGTATCCAGATATGTTATCCAATTTATCCGTTGAAAATTATTTTAAGGATAGAGCAATTCTTGCACCAACTTTGGATTGTGTCACTGATGTCAACAACAAGATGACTGCAGGGTTACCTGGACAAGAAAGAGTCTACTTAAGTTCAGACTCTGTGTGTGCTAAAGAGGGAAATATGAAATTTGAGTTAGATGCTTTTTTGCCGGAAATTCTAAATGGAATAAATTGTTTAGGTCTACCACCACACAAGTTGGTTCTGAAGGTTGGCGCTCTTGTTATGTTGCTGCGAAATATAGACCAAACTAATGGTTTGTGCAATGAAACGAGGATGCAAGTTAGAAGAATGGAAAATCATGTGATAGAATGCAAGACTTTAACTGGTAACAAAGCTGGAAGTATTGTTCTTATCCCAAGACTGAATCTAATTTCAAATAATGAAACATTGCCGGTCAGGTTTCAAAGAAGACAATTCTCAATTATCATGTCATTTGCAATGACAATAAATAAGTCTTAGAGACAAACTCTATCGAAAGTTGGAATTTAACTTCCAATGCCAGTTTTTACCCATGGTCAATTGTATGTTGCGTTATCAATGGTAACGAGTAAAGATGGTCTGCAAGTGCTGTTGCAAGATCATGGACACTTGGAAGATAACTGGACAATGAATGTGGTATATAGAGAAGTTTTTGAGAGCCTATAATAAAAAGGTAATAACAAAATGTCTTACTAAATCTATTTATTTATTAATATTTATTACTATCACTTAAAAAAATTTAAAAATTCTAAGAACTAATAGATGAATTCTTATTGTACATTAATAGTTTGAGAATATTAAAATTATTATTAAAATTCGTATAATTTTATTCTCTTGACAAATAATTTTATAATTATATTAATTATATAATTTTATATACAAACATTGATACAATGTTGTTTCATGTATATATTTTACAGGTATCAAATGATAGCATTGAATTGTTATTCAGTAGATTTAAATTATTTATTGTTTATTACAAAATTTTCTGCATTAGAATTTTCTATTAATTTGTTCTTCATTTTGAACTGATTTTGATATTTTCTTACTTCACAGTAAACTAACATATAAAACTTTATTGGTAAATTTAAGTATTACTAGATTATTTATGGTCATATTGAGTATATATGCTTGATTTATTAAAAAAAGTAAATTAAAAAATTATTTTATAATTAACTATTTTATAGTTAATACAATTAACACTATATTAAAAAAAAAAAAATAACGCATACAAGTTATTTTTTTATTAATTAAATTATTATAATTAAAATAAAATTTAGCATAACAATTTAAAATTATAATTTTAATCTTATCACACGTGCATGTCAACAGATAATTAAACTTATTTTAAGATATTAACTGAAATAACACAAGTAGTCCAAGTGAGATTTTCTGTGTGCGCTCCACCAAAACATTATGTTGATCAAGTGGAGATGTAATAATGCTATATATTAATAATAAAGTCTCATATGCCATATTGAAAAGATCATCTTAAAGTAATTTTATAAAATTTTAAACTCTTCCACTTTAATTGTTAATTTTCAAAGGTTTCAAAGAATAATAAGCGTCATATGCCATATTGAAAGAATATTAATATCTCGTTTATTATTAAATAAAACATAAAAGTTTGAAGGAGATATATAAATATAAAATATTTTTTTCTTAAGTAATACGGCCAATACGATTAGATGACCAATAAACTCAGTCTTTATTTAGTTATTAGATACTAAGACCAAATTAAATAAATATAAAAAATACATCAGTAGATCATATTTAATATCTCATATTTTCTCTTTTTTATATTTAAAATATAAAATTAGTCTCTCTAAAAATTAATATATTTCAAAGAGTAAAAATCAAATATATATATTACGTTGTAAAAATATCAAAAAATAAAAAATTATAATTTTTTATTTAAAAATTAGAAAAATAATTAAGAGAATGAATTAGAATTTTCAATTTTTTTCTATTTAAAAAACAGTCTATTATATTATCAAACTATGCAGCGATTAATAGATGAATGAAAAAACATGCAGTATACGTATACATATGACAGTAGATAGAGAGAGAACGTTTGAAAGAAAACAAAGTCTACCGAATGGTGTGGACAGCCGTTCTTAGAACACTCGTCTCTATCACTTAGCCCCATCACTTTGCACCGTATTCAAATTCTCTCTTTTTATGGGACTTATCTGATTTTGTAATATTCACGTGAACTTCATGCATGCTTGATTGCCTGTCATGTGTATGAACTGCTTTGAAACTTTGAAAATCATGTTACACAAGACATTATAAATGTAAATTGTGAATTTGTGGTATCCAGTAATGCGGTTTATTATTCTATTTAATGTATCAACATCAAATTCATCGCCATCTTTCTTATTTTTTGAGCTGTTACATGACTCAAAATTTTACGGTACGTGGTGTTGTCGAAATTACATGAAAGTACTAAATTGCAGCATTAAAAACGTGGCCCAATCAAATTTAGGTAAGTATAATAATAAGTTGGACACTTAAAAAAATAGAAATCATAGTAGAGAAAGGATAAAATTTATGGCTCTCACTTATCAATATAATTTTTTTAATAATAATTAAAATAATCATTTTTAATTTAATTCAAAACATTATGAATAAGTAATATTTTTTTTATAAAATTTGAGAAGGAAATCAAAATTATTTTTAATTTATTTTTTTAAATCATCCATAAAATTAAAATTATTTTTAAAATGATTTTTATTAAAATATATTATTTTTTGACTATTTTATCTTGTTATAAAATTTTATTTTTTAACACTTAACTTATAAAAAATAAAAAAGAAAGGAGAAGGAAAAAGAAGTATCAATGAAAGAGAAGTAGATGAAAAAAAAGAAGAAAAATAAAAAAAAGAGAACTCGTTGGAATAGAAAAAAAATTAAAAATAAAAAAGAAGAGACGAAGGTGTACGAAGTTAATGTCACTGGTGTTGCAAATTAAGGAGAAGGAAGGATGAATAGAAAGAAGGAGAGTAGAGAAAAAACGGATGTTGTTTAAATAGCCGAGTTGTCTGTCTTTGCCTTTTTTTTGTGGGAGAATTGAGAGAGGACTCGGTTGCTGTTGATGGGTTATTGTTTATGGAAGTGTTTTATTTTTTTTTATTTTTTTCTCTCTTCGATCTTTATTTAATTAGCAACTTTGCGAGAAAGGCAATGAAAAATTTAAACAATGTGTTAAGTTGATACGAAGGATTTAAGAAAGAAAAGAAGAATAATTTAAAAAAATATTATATTCTTCTTTTTTCATCTGTGATTACAAAGTTCTTATCAATATATAGATTAAGAATACGCAAGAATACGTTCGTTATGGAATAATATCTTAATATTTTTTTAATTTTGTTCTCTAATTATAATATTCTAATACAATGTACTACGTTCTCAGCTCACAGAAAAAAATATAGTCCATCACAAATTATCCTTCAGAAATTTTATTTTCACCTTTTACACTTTTCCCTCCACTTTTTAACCAATCTACTGCATTTGAATGGGGTGATGAGAAACGACATTCTACTGCATCTGAACGGCTCTCTCCGACGACGATGGCGGGTGGAAAATGGAAAAATTATGTCATTTGAGTCATAATTTATTAGTCTATTAATAATTATTTAATGAAAAATGCTTTTTGTACAACAAAATTTAGTCCTTTAATATTATTTAATTATTTTTTAATTAAAATATATTCCTATTTTTTAGATACACATTGATAATTAAAATTAATCTAAAATTTAAAAACTAAAATTTCTCAGACTCTTTTACGTTCCTTCTCTGTCTGTAACATAGTTTTCTTCTATATCATTCTTTTGTATAAAACCGCTTCTTTTACATTTCTTAATTATGTTATATTACTTAACAGTGGTAAAGGCTAGGTTCATTGGTTCAAATGAATGAGTTTTAAATGTGTGCAGGAATTAATTTGAAAGATAGAATATTATTTTGGATGTGTTGCAAATCAATCTAATTAGCGTTTGAAAAACTATTTTATCTATTATAACTAAGTGTAATTTATGCACAATAAATAAACAATTAACAAGTTTGACATACTGTACAAACAAACAAAAACACTGTATATAAAATAACCAATTATAATATTACACATACAAAATTATACGTTTACAGAACCCAAATTACAAGTTTGTACACCAAATAACTAATAGTCAACAAAAATCACTAATAAAAACAAATTAATCCTCAACACAAGTATGAGAATAGAACAACCAGTTAACAGTAAAACTCACATAATATTCTCTTGCAGACAATTAAAACTCACGTAAACACATTCAAAAGTGAATAAAGAAAATAAACACTTTCAAAATATAGAAAATTGCACACGCAAAAATAATTCAACATTGCAATATACATGAGAATATCTTTAAGCCATTTTAATCCATTTTTAATTACAAAAAAAATTATACAAAATAATAAGAAAAGTAATGGTGTTAGAAAATGCGCAGAGAAAAATTCTATGAACGAAAATCCATCCAAACTTTAAGTATGTTTTCGACGCAGACGACGACGACGTTCAAATGGTGACTAGGAGGAGGAAGGCGGCAACGAAGATGAGCGCCGAAGAAGAGGAAGGTGGCGTCATGGATTAGCGCCAAAGAGGAAGGTGGTGCGGATGAACGGCGGCAGAGGATGACGAATCACGGATGGCGTGCGCCTCTCGGTTTATGATGTGTGGTGAATGTGACTGCTCTACTTCCTCCACAGTTTTGTACGGTATTATTTAATAATTAGATGGTTTAAGGTTTATTTTAGAATTTTAAAATTAAAATTTTGAATTTTAGTTAATTTAATTTTTAGATGTATATTTAAATTGTAATATATTAATAATTAAATATATTAAATCTAAAATAAAAATTTAAATTTTAAATTTTAAATTTCAGTTTTAATTAGTTTCCGAACAATTAATAGAGAAAAATATATAAAAAAAAATTATCATGGAATATACATATTGTTTTAGTGCCACCTTTTAACCAAGTTTTTTTTAGTTTAGGGTTTAAGGTTTAAAAAATTAAAAGCCTTAAAAATCAGTGCGTCCTTGATTTTGAATATCTGATCATTCGTCATGGAACAATTGCATTTCTTTTTTCGTTAACTCTTTACATTAGGGAAATATATATATTTTTTAATGTGTAATTCTCGAGAACCTCATGCCCACGAGAATATGGAAAGAGGGAAGAAAATAGAACACATAACGCTAAGTTTAAGACATATAGAAAACTGAGAGAGATGTTATACATTTCTAATTCGGCTTAATTCACAATAATGGGTAGGTTTAGAAGTGAACGATGCAAGATTAACATGCAAATGCAAAACAAACAAAAAAGATCAAAGACCGTATATGATTTTAAAAACATGACATGACAGAACAAAACACAATCACACAAAGCATAAACACAAAAAAATAAAAGATTTTTATGTTTTGTTTAATAATAAACTGAATATAAGATATAATAAACAATAAAAAGTCTAATTTACCTTATATTTTCTTTTATACAAAATTTAAAATATATATAATATTATGAAAAATTAATAGTGACAACAAAAGAAAAAATAAATTATATCTCTGTCTAATGTCATAAAATACATTAATTTAATATTTCAAAATACAATATTTTTGTCTATACCTCATGTCTCCGTGTTTTATGCTTTACTTTTATTGTCTATTAAAGACATACTTGGAAGAAAAAGTATATCTTTTTAAAAGTGCGAGAAGATACACAGAGAGAGAAGCAGATCAAATAAAAAAGGGAGAGACAGAGAAGCTCGTTGGGAGAGGAAGGAAAAGTTGAAGGAGAAAAAAAGGAAGGAAAGTTTAGGTAGAAAGACAAATTGATAGAGAGGAGAGTAGAGAGAAAATGGTGTTGTTTTCCTAACAGTCAAGCTTTCTGTCTTTGTCTTTCCTCGTGGGAGAAGTTGCTGGGAGGAGAATCGGAAAAGAAAGAGGACACGGTGAATTCCAGTTAAAATGTAGTTGTTGGTGATGTGCTATTTTTTTTCTTCATCTACTTAATCTTCGATCATTATTTCATCTATTCTGTTTTATTGTTTATTATTTATAGAAGTGTTTTTTATTGTTAACAGTTAATGGGTTTTTCTCCCTCTCTCTCCCATCTTCATTTTCTCTGTTTTTTTAACTTAGTCCCAAACCTTAAGAACCAAAAAAATAATTATCCCTTTAATTCAATAATCAAAATGGTTAGGCGATGTTAAATTTTAAATTAAATCCATTTCTCTTCTCCTCTACCTTAACACTCAGAAATAGTATATATTCACATGACAAGAATGATTTTACCACTGCCATCTTAACATAAATTTTTAGTGAACTAATAGTTTTATAGTTATACTTAAATTTAATTATTTGAGTTAAATTATTATTATTATTATTGGTATGGTTTTAATTGGAGTACTAGATGTTAAACTATTATTGTTGTCGTAATTCTTAGAGTACTTGATGTTAAATTTTTTATTATTGTTGTTATCGTTAATGTTTTTTTATCACTCTTATCAGGAGAAGTTGAGAAGATATTAATGTGATCTATAGAGAGTATGCATCAGAGGAATTAAGATCATCACCTGTTAATTCTGATGATAATCACCTATTAGAAATGTTTATGTTCGACGGAAAGATCATAAAGTTGAACATGCTTCAGAAAGGTACGTTTTTTTCCTACATGTGCATTTGAAAAAACAGTATTAACAAATCAAGACGTTTGATATTTCAATTCAATCAGGATCTTCTCTCCTTACATTCTCAAATGTTATTTCAGGTGAGAGGTCTATATGAAAATTATTTCAACTCCAAACTTTAAATCATCAAGAAAGAAAGAACTAAATTATTGTTCTTTTAAATATTTATTTTATTTCGTAGATAATTTTATTTTATAATTTGTATAGTTCTTCTCTTACAACAAAAACTCTTCGGGTTGAATATACAATCTTTTTATCTTAGAAAAATTATTAATGAAACGTTGGATTTAGTTATATAAATGGTTGCTTATTTATAATTTATGAACTCTATTTTCAGAGATGATAAAAATACTATTTTAATTAATTTTAAAAGTTAAATGAATTATTTTGAATGTTATCTCTATTTGTTAACATTCGAGTAAGATTTCTGTGTTAATGGTATTAATTATTAATTTGTGATCGACTGAAAAATTATATATTTTAATTTTTTATTTTAAATTGAGAAACTTTTTAAAATTATTAAAAAAACTATTTTGATTATCTCTATAATTTTTTACTAGTGAGCTTTTCTTTTAATGAAATTGCTAAAAAAACATCGTTTATGGATGGATCTTACTGACGTTATGTTTTTTAAACACACTCGTCACTATTATTTAAAATAGATATTTAAAAAGTTTTAATAAATATACTATAAAAGTAAAACCTTGTTTAAGTATTTAATTTAAAAAATGTATATTTAGTACTTTGACCAGTACAATGCAACATGTGTTAGAAAATTTTTATTTAAAAAATTAAATAAAACAAATATATATTAATAAAATTTAAATTAATTTAACTATTCTTTTAAGAAAAAACTTTTCATATTAGTAAATCTTAACAAATATTTGTGAAAATTTTATATTATAAATCTTTTATATATTAGCAATATCAATTCTAAAATAAATTATTTTTTATTTTTTTGTATTATCTTTTAGTTTGACATTTCAATAATTAATTTACAACAAATTTAAATTTTATTAAAAATTTGATGTTGGTCAATGATAAATTATCATATATGTATAAGATAAAATTCAAACTCTCAATATTTATTTAAAAAATAAATAAATTAAATACTCATATAGAAGAAGTCATAGCTTCATGAACAAACACAGAAGTGTGTTGACAAGTTGGTTTCTATCATACTGCTATCATTGATATACTTATAAAATGGGTACTTTTCTTCACAAATTAGTTGCAATTTTAACTCATACTTTATTAATTAAGTCTCATATATCTAAAGTTACTACTGCTTTTAGAGGCATTGAGTTTTTAACTCTCATCTACTCACTACTGCTAAGCCAAGTGGATTATTGTATATTGCTACGTTAAAAATTATATATATTTAATAAACGTTTCAAATAATCTAATTTACATTTATTTAATTTATAATTTGTATATTTATTTAATTTAATTTTATCATATTATAAAATACTTAAATTTTTATTTATTTTCTTATTTAAGTATAATATATTTTTTATTATTTAATAAAATTAAGACTTAATTTAAAAAAATTTTTACTTTTTAAAAGTAGTTTATAAAAGTTAATTTTTAAAAGAGGCTTTTTAAAAGTTATAGTATTTATGTTTGGTAAATTAAATCAAAAATAGCTTTTAATAAATATAAGCAACATCAATTGTATTTGGTAAAATAGTTTTTAAAATTTAAAAATACTATAATAGACATAAATGTAAGTATTAAATTTGAAAATTAGTTAGACTTTTAAATTTTGAAAAGTACAAGTCAACTTTAAAAAGCTATATCCTAGGTGCTTTCAAAAGTACGCCAGTCTTTTAAAAACTGCAAACATAAGCACATAATTTTTTTGATTTACCAAACATAGAATGAGGAGTTTGAACTTTTAAAAATCACAAGTACCTCTTCAAAAAACTTTACCAAATCAAACTAAATATACTCTTATTAAAAATTTCTAGTTTCTTAATATATTATATATGTATTCATTGTTTTGTTCGTTCTATTTGTTTTAAATTTATTTATTATGATGGTAGATAATTTGAAACTATAAGTTATTATTTGTATTTGTATTTTTTATTTTTTATCTTTTAAATATAAATTTTTATTATAATTTTATATATTTTTTTAATTGTGATCGACTAGTTTAATAATTTATTTATTGAAACAATAATTTAGTGACCTAATAGTATAATCAATTTGATTAACAGTTTAATCAGATAACTATCTACCGTGGAAGCATTTGTCTCTATTGAATTTTAGAAAAAAATAATTGTATATACACGTGTATATTATTCCGATTGTAATAATATGTTTGTCCCTACACTTAAAATATTTTTATTTATATAAAAAGTTTTATGTTATTAAATATCAACGATAAAAAATTATTGTATTATTTTTCAGTTTGTGTAGGCAAAGGTCTTATACCACATGATACAGGCAGTATACGAGAAGCACTTAATAAATTCACCAAATAATTTCAGAAATTTTTCGATAAGGAGTCCCGTTGAGATACCAAATTATCAACAGAGGTACGTTGTTATCCTGTAAAATATGCATGCATGTCATCTAAATGTTTCACGGGTTCAACATGAATTCTGGGATCTGGGTCATTGGGTGGCTTAACATGGGGGACAACTTCAACCCGATCATGGATGGGATTTTAAGTACGCTTAAATAAAAAAAATTAGATTACGACGGGCACGTTAAACCCAAGTGTCGACCGTTTTACAATTACAGAAGAACGAGATCAGGGCAATAATTACGGTGAATCTGACCAGCACACCTTTTAACAAACTCAAAGAGTGTGTGTTGAGTAAGACAGAGTCATGGATGATGAAATCAAAGAAGAATACCTAAGTCAATCGGTTGGTAGCATGGTTCAACGAGCCTACTAGCCCCAAGTTATTATTAGGATGCTTCCTTTTTTGTTTTTTATTTAGTTACATTGCGAGCATATGTGGCAATTGAAGTTTGTCTTACTCGCAAATTAAGATTTCGTGTGTTTATGGCCTTTGCCTTTATGTTTCATCTTTCATGTATGGACGTGTGTTGCACTTTCTAGGACAGATTATATATATATATATATATATATATTAGATAAAATATTTTTTAATTTTCACCTCTCTAGCCATCAACTAAATACGCACCAGTGAGTAAATACAAATCTAAATGCTCTCAATTAATAAGATTAGTTATCTTTGCGGTGCATAAATGCATTTTTTTAAAAAAACGAAAATGGATATCCATAAGGATAAGATGCGACTGTTTAGGCCGAGGGAACTAGATTCGAAAGGGCGCAGTGGAATCATAAATATGTCGGCACACGTATTTACTACACTACTGGATAACACCGTCATACGCATAACCCATTCCAAGCCCTCGTCCAACGGAAAGTTGCAATGTCTGCTACCGTCGACCTACCCCGCGATGTTTGGTTAGCCATAGCCATTAAAGTCGCGTCAAACTCGATTGAGGACCTGTGCAAGTTCCGTATGATGTGTTGCACTCCGCGCTTTGAGGTGCTTTGAGCATCTGTTTCAGAAGGCGCTGATGCTACAGAATGCAGCAAGCAATGGCTTCGACGCTGCCAAGTACGCAGTTTCAATGGAGTTGCTCAGTTGAAAGGACAACAACGAGGCAAAAAATGGTTTGAAACTATTTCGCATGCTTGAAGCGGGTGGTTTACTCCCTGCGTGTTACTCGAGTTGCTTGCGGTCTGTGAGTCGACCAAATGCTTGACTCGAGGCCACATGGGTCTTCTGTATGACTTCAGCCGAAGGCGGCAAAGCGAGGCTCCGTCCATGGTGTCGGAGGTGCGGACCATATTCCATGCATCTAATATTAGGTGGAACGATACGTAGACATACCTAGGGTTTAGGGTTGCCATATTATAGTTGACAGATCACACTGAGTTTAGGATTGCCATATAATTAAATAATATATTGTTTATCGTATAATGAATGCTATATTTTTTATATATCAATGACGTAAATATTTGACAGTGATTTATATTATTTAGCCGATTACTCCTTCATAAATCCGAAACCAACCAAATCCCAATAAATAACAGGCAAACCGTGTCTTGGTTAAATCGATACTTATATTGATCGGATACTACAACACAAAAAAAGCAAAAGAAAAAAAACTAGAAAACCTAAAATGTAACACCCTACCACACAGAGCTTTACACCTAGGATGTAAAACAGAGGTGGTGAGGCGCTAAGACCTCTAAAAATAAAATACATATATATAATAATAGAATGAATATAATAAACTAGGAGCCTTGAAAAATGGGTAAAATGAAATTCGTAAAATAAAAAGCGCATCGCTCGGGAAAGAATTACTTGCGTGCTAAGAAACCTTTAGGTCAAGATATAAATAAGCAAGAGAGAGAAAAGAGGGCCAAGAATTCAGCATAACCAGCTCCTGACTCAACCTGCGAAGCCAAGGCTGGCCGGAGAATATATATACATACATATACAAACATCCCAAAAACCATAATACAGAAAAAGGACCCTAGCTCTCATGTAACCTCCATGAGGAACAAAATAACAAGTTTCTTGGAGAGCAAGCTAAGTACATAAGTATATACATACAAACAGTAAACCCAAAATGACCCAGAACAACTCCGCTTCAAGATTCCTGACGCCTAGCGAGGAGCCTCTCGACCTGCATCTGAAAACAACAACACAGTATGGGGTGAGAACCGGAGATTCTCAGTATGGTAAAGGTGCCACGTGTATAATAAATAAGGTCCTGAAAAAGTCATAGGCAATCTTAGAACTCTGTCATTCAATTATCCAACTTAATTATTAAACAGAAATCATAAAGAGGGTGGTCTTCTAGAGAACTCTAAACCTAGCTTAAACTTTAACCTTAACTCTAAACCTGTCTACCTTACCTCGTACCTCCATCTCCAATGATTCGCATAGACAAAATAAACAGACAAGACAAGCACAGGTAGGAAAACAAGTAGTTCAAGTAACATTTACAACATTTAGCAGAATATAATCAACTAGGCATTCCCAATTAAGGCATAGAAAACAAAGCACACATACACATATGATGAATGTCTATCCTACTGACCGTGAGCTCACGTGTCAGTTACTTTGCCAGAACCCAACACATCTGGTAGCTAACCCAGACATTGGTCTCTAGGTTGCGCATCTCCAGGAGGATCATGAACGAAGGAAAGTGCCTTTCCACATCGAAGGAGTGTGCCTTTCCACCTTCTCCTGGAGGATATACGAAAGAGAGTGCCTTTCCACATCGAAGGAGTGTGCCTTTCCACCTTACAGCCAGAGAAGAATGTGGGGGATACGATACGAAGGAGAGTGCCGTTCCACCTTTCCCACATCCACATCACGACAAGAGAGGAAACTTCCACCCTCAACTTGTCATCCGAACACATGTTCAAATTAATTACGCAAGTGGGATTATACCCAGACCTTGCCATTCTGACTATCTCGGCCACATACAATCATTTTACATATCATCATTTATCACATCATGTTCTTACATTCATTCAGCTTCACACCACTTCCCTCACAATTCATCTTGTTCACCCCTTTTTCTTCATTCCCAAGTTATCTCATTTTCCTAGCTTCAACTAGCTTCTGGTTTTAGTATCATATCTTAAGTCTAAAAGGAAGAAAATGGAGGTTTAGAAGTGGCAAATTGGTTCAAAATAGTCAAAATCGGTTTTTGCAGCAGGCAACAGCCACACGTACGCATGGGCCACGCGCACGCATAGAGCGTACAGCCAGGCACGCGTATGCGTGAGTCATGCATACGCATGAAGATGCACACATGCGTACGCATGCTTCTCATGCATGCGTCGTCAAAATACCATGCCACGCGTATGCGTGGGTCACGCGCACGCGTGTATGGGCATTTTTAGAAAAATGGCAGAATGCCTTGAAAGCTTGCTGCAACCAGTTTTTAACTTCCTGCTTCACAGTTTTATACACCAATTTTCCATCGTCCATAACTTGCTCTACAAAATTCTGTTTTTCACAAAATTGATATCGTTTAAAAGCTTGTAAAACCATCTTTCATTTAAAATAAACCACATTTCCATTCAAAATTTAGGGAGTAAGTTATGGACTTCTAAAGTTCACCAAAATTTAATTTTTACCAAATTATAACCAAACTCAATTTTCACCAATTCATGTTCCTTACCATCAAAACCTGCACCTCCATCATATATTAAGTTTCATGTTATTAATCCTACCCACTAACACATTAATATCCACACCAAATCATCAAACCCATACTTTATTCAAAGAATCCTCCCTTTCCATCCATAACTTTCATATTAAAATTCATCAATCCATTACCTTCACTCATTAAAACCAAATCATAATTCACCTTCATTAATTAAACAAGCCATAACCAGCAAGTTCATTTAACTCATATCATCATCATCATCAACCCATCATTAATAAATTACAATCAGACATGATCATAATTCCAATACTAGCTCAATTACAAGAAACACATTCAATAACATCAACAACTCATAAATTCCAACATAAGTTCAACCATAAATCCATCCAACAACTTCACAAAACTAATCATTAAATGCATCTAACAATTCAACTTAACCTATGGTTTTCTAGCCTAAGTTTTCACAACACCTTAAATGTTAAACGCGTGAAACATAAATCATACCTTGGCTGATCATCGCGCTTGGACCAAGGCAGCCACAAGAACACAATCACAGCCCCTCACAAGCTTGAGAAACCAACCAGTCTTAACTTCAATCACCAACAAGCTTCCAAATGCTCCCAATTTAATTCCAATGCATATATATGAACTTAATTCACACCTAATACACATATATACTCCAAATTCAGATTTTACCTAATGAAATTAAAATTGAGTTAAGGTTTAGGGCAATCTTACCTCACCCATACGCGTAGCAACTCAAACCCAACAACTCCCGTAAGCTAGATCGAACCTAGAACACCAAATTGGGAAGAATCTCACCATAGGGTTTCAAATCCAAGAATATAAGGGAATAGAGATTCTAGAACAAAGAGGGAGCTTACCGGTGAAATCGATCCAACAAAAATTGTAGAGCTCAACTCGCTGGACGCGTGGCCGCAAACGGTGCGGCGATCGGAACTCGGACGGAAGAGTTATGGTGGATCAAAGGTTGAAGAGGGTTTGAGAGCTCTTCTTCCCTCCGCCAATCTGTTTGGCATTGCTGCATGAAATGGAGAAGAAGAAGTTGCTTGCTTCTTTTAATTATGGGTCCGGTTGGACCCACAGCCCGGTTTGGGCCCCGATTCAACCGGCCCAAATTTGGGTCAAATTTTTCGAAATTTATATCAAAATTCTCGTTTTGACAAGCTCTATTCTATTTTGATATTAGTTTTGTATTTTTAATTTTTTTATTTAAAATTCAATTTATTAACTAATTATTTACCAATTTCAGCGGGGTTTACATAAAACGACGAAATGGAAAAAACGGAAGAGAAAGTGATAAAGAAAGTTAGACTTTTATAAATCTATTTTATTATGTGGACATCAAATTTTACATGATTTTTCTCGAGTTTACTATATTATTAATTATGAGTTACATGACCAGAAAATTAAAAAAAATAAAAAAATAAATTTGAATATAAAGGACGTGATTGCTAAGGAAGCTGTGTGTGAAGTGAGGGGAAATGAATCGGCATGTTCCTAAATCGATGTGAGTGTGGCTAAGTTGGTGTAGAGGCACGGTACACAACCGATCTGACACCATCGCAAACGGCACCGGGTGCCTATAAAAACACCTTAAACAACAACCTTTGCCAGTACTACTTGGTTCCTTCTGTTTTCCACTCCTTATACATAATTGCCCATTCATCTATTGTATCAGGGATTCGTTATAAGGGAGAGGAGATGGAGCGTCCGACAAGCATCGCCAACCTTCCCCACGATGTTTGGACTTTAATTGCCGCGAAGACCGCAGCACAATCTATCAGGGACTTGTGCAGTCTCAAGATGTCGTGCACTGCTGCACGCAATGCAGGGGATGAGGATTTTATATACCGATGAGCCTCGATTCCAATTTCGGACCAATGGTGGTGGAGTGTGAGTCTCATGCACCAGCAGGAAAGGAACTTCTTAGCACGATGCAGGCAGAGCGGGCACTTGGAAATTCTATTTCGGGATGCTGTGTCTGACATTTTTCTCGGTGGGTGTCGTTTTGCAGGGATGGAAACGATGCACGCTGTTGCAGCCCACAGCCATTCGGCCGCCCAATACACAGTGTCAATGATGCTGATGCTAGGTGATGACGTCGAGGCAAAGAACAAGGGCTTGGAAACATTTCGTGGGCTTGAGGCGGCCGGTTCCCTAACAATCTGCAAATTGGTGTTCCGAGATGTTATCCAAGGGTCGTGGACACATCTGCGTCACGTGCCAGTGCTAAACGGAGAGAATCTAGTCTGTGTTTCGCATGCATGTCCAAGCCGTGGAAACATGGGTGCTATTTACCATCATCAACGCTTTGGAAGAGGGTGGCACGTAAACGACGGTGATGGAGGTGCTGCTCATATTCCGTGTGTGCATTGTCGGGCAGACTATGAGTTGATCCTGTTTGTCCACCTCTTTGACTCATAGGATAGGAGTGAGTTCACCTTATTTTTTTAGTTATCTAATATATGTATTATGTAAGGATTTTAGTATTTGCTATTATGTAATTATGTTATTTTATATATATATATATATATTTATTTATATCATCTTGCTATCATTTTATGCCAATTAATAGATAATTTTGTGCATGCTATTTATATGTTTTGTCATTTCTTATGAAAAATTTTATTTATAAAAAAAAATTGTTCCCGTTAATGACCTCCTTTTAAGTGACTCTCCATTGCCTCTACAAGTAACTATTTTTGTATAAATTCACCATCAGTCTATCACGTTATTAAATAGTACACAATCCTTCCTGTTTATTCAAACGTCACTTCGATAGTAGATAAGTTCAGATCAAATCCCACCTCGGGAGAAAGATGATTTGGCCTACGCTCTAGCCAAGATATGCATTTATTGCTACGTCTGTGCAATCCATAGTACTCAATACCGCACACATTTTTCTAGATATTTTCTTCATTTACTGATAAAACCAGGGGCATTATTCTCTTAATTATTCCAAAAATAAAAGAGGTACATTATTTAAACATATTAAAAGGTATCAATTTATTTTTTTAACACTTAAATGTTGATTAAAAATTTAAAACAAACTAATTAAAATAAAGAAATATGAAACAACTTTATACTTTACATGGGCAATACACAGTCAAATAGTCAATGCATAGGAAATGTAAAAACGACCCCTGAGATAAAATATATACACGCTATTGACATACCATATCCGTCATAACCATTTGTCAGTTTTTATAAGCCATACCTTTTTCTCTAACCTCTCTGCCTGAAGAAAAATCGTTGCTTTAAGGGTCTTCGTCGTCGGATAGACCTCGTCGTCTTAATATGAGAAAATGTCACAGGAATCCCTCACCGACCACGCCGTTAGTCCCGACGACCTCGCAGAACTTTCGACCGCCGATCTGATCGACACCATCCGTTGGAAGGAGGTATTTTTGAGGGATAGACTTGAAATGACAGAAGAAAAACTCAGGCAAGCGAGGCTGGAGAATGTTACCACCAAGGTCAAGTTGAATGCAAAGGAGTATGAACTGGAGGAAGTTCGCCGGTTGCAAAAGAAGTTGCGCATGGAGCTGGAACATAATGAAATGACCGTTCGCCAACTGGATGACAAAGCAAACGAATTGACAGCAGAAATGGCCAATATTTGTCGACAGGAACAGCAAGAGGTGGCACTATGGCATGAAGTAGAATGCAGGCTCAAGGTTGTGGAGATCAAACTAGGGTTATTGCTTTGTCATTGTTATCGTCAAGCTCCACTAACGACACATGACTCTAACGATCAGGAGCCCGCCGGACAAAATGAAGACGATGTCGGGAGTATTTGACCTACAGCTTGTATGTTTCATACCTTTATGTCATGTTTTCCGTCGAGGCCTTGTATGAATGTTTTATTTGCTTTGTTTGTTTAGCAATCCTTTTGTTCTTCTGTAACGCCTACGACAAACTCGGTTTTCTTAATTATATCTAATTTTGCACCATTTGAGTTACTCTGTTTGTTTTTTTTTCGGGTGAAGTTATGAAATACTGCGTGAACAACAATGCATTTTAATTATGTTAATTTATTGGATCAAACTGACATTTTTTATTTTGTAGGTAAATTGTCAAAGTTGGGAGTGATATTTTTCTTCCGCCTCGTCTTTACTTTAGAATTTTTTTTATTAAAAATAATTAAATTAAAATTTTAATATTTGAGTTTAAATTAATTAATTTTTTTATATAATTTTTATAATATTAAATTTTTTAATGTTTAAAATATAAAATTAGCGTGTTTCAGGTTCCCCAACCCCCCTTTCCAAAGAAACCCTAATTTGATGAGTGAACCCCTTCAGCCCTCGTCTCTCTTCTCTCTCGTCAGTCACTCACGGCCTCACCTCGTCAATCGTCATTGGTCACTCTCACGGTCTCACCTCTTGTCTCCGATATTCCCTCACCTCGTTACTTCTCTCTCGGTCTCGCACTCATCTGAGACTCAAGCTCGTCGTCGCAGTCTCGCACTCAGTAGCCGCCTTCCCTGTGTTCGCTTTGTCGGCAGCAGAAACAGACAGAACCAGCATCTGCTCCCTCGGATGATGGCGTGGTGGTAGTCATCTTGTTTTGGTCGTTAGTTCAGTTGGTCAGATTCCCAGGTGAGCTCCCTTGACCCTGTTCTTTTAGACTTTTAGTGTCAATTTCGGTGTATCTTAGGATTTTATAGTGAAATTAGAATTTTATGGTGGTGGACTGGTGTTTGTTGTTGTTGTATTTGGTGTTTTAGAATTGTTGCTGAACCTGAACAAATTTTTTTTGTTATTGTTGGATAACATAATTGGGTTGAGTTGAATTTGATGCTGATTATCATCGCTAAATCTTGAATTTGTTGCTGTCTTGCTGAAATAATCACCTAGCTTAAATTAGTTTGTTTCTGAAAATCATTGATGATTTGAATTTGTTACAGATTGAACTTTGAATTTGTTGCTGTTTTGCTGAATAATCACTTAGTTAAAATTTTTTTAATTGCTGAAAATATTTGTTACTGATTATGATCACTGAAGATTGAATCTATTGTTGTTTTGTTGAAATAATCATTTAGCTAAATTTTTTGTTTGATCTAAATATGTAAATCATCTTTTGAATTAAATCTTTTGCTGCTGAAAAATTATTATAGTTGAATTTGTGGTTAAAAATGAGGTTCATGCTCTCTGACAATTATATTTGATTTTGTGTTATAAATTGTGAAATTTTAACTTTAAACTGGTTGCTATCTCTGTTGCATTTTGTTTTTGCTTGTTAGAACTATTATTGTTAATGTGTTTTTATTGGTACTGATTGGAGGAACTGATGTTGCTGCTGCCATCATCCTTGATTGGGCAACCTTTTTCCTACCTCCAAGTATGGTGTTTGAAATGTTGTTCTAGTATGAAACTGGAAACTACTTGTGGTTAAATTAGGTTATAGAAATGCTGTTGATATATACTTGATTATGATGAGTTATTGGTATTATATATTTATGATGACTATTTATATTGGATGGTACTGGAAGTTGAAAATGATTCTCAAATATGTTTGATGAACAAAGCACCTAATTAAATTAAGTCCTAATAGAAATAATTTAACCTTGAATAAGGTCTAGTATATATATTTTGTTTTGCATGAAAAACTCAGTACGCGGGAGAAGTTGGCTATACTTGGCATTATTTTGGATGAGTTCTCAAATTGTGTTGTGTGGAGAGGTCATAAAAACTGTACACCGTCTTTTTTTTCGGATGCAAAATGTCGTGGAGTATTTGGGGAGCAGCATTGAAGGAGAGTAATTTGGTGATTGAATGGTGATTAATTAGCCCTAGTTTATATATTGAATTGTCAATTGTTGATAATTTGCATCCTTGATTGGTTGGTTTTAAACTTTGAGAATAGATTCTCAAAGAATTAGTTAATTTTAACTTATAGGGCTTTATATATCTTAATTTTTACTTTGATGAAGATAATGTTATATGTTGTTTTTAATTTTGGTTTTCATTGTTTATATTTGCAGGGATATAAAATTGATGATAATATACTAGATTTTATATTGACTAAAATATGCTAGAAGAGTCAAGGATTATAAATCCTACATTATAACAAATTTTATATTAGAAAAAATTGTGTTTAGTTGAATTTGTAGAACTTATTTTATTATTGTAAAATAATCTTAATTATATGTAAGATATTTTAATTATCTATATGATTATATATTATATAAATGTTAAGTTAGCGTGTTTAAAAAATTAATTGATATATTAGTTATTTAAATAAATATTGCAAAATAAATTTTTTATTTTTGTAACTAAATGAATAAAAAATGTTACAAAGTATTTTATAACAAAATATTGTGATACAAAAATCTAAATTGTTACAAAAAAGATTTTACTTGTCAAATTTGTTATCATTTTTGTAACAAATTTTAATTTTTATATTAAAAAATTTATTACAAAATATAATTTTGTATTGTAACGATTTTATTTTTTGTTATAAATTTTTTTTGTAATAGGACATATTACAATAATTCTTTTGTTTCAAGAAAAACCAGGGGTTTTTTACTTTTAATTTGTTTGTTTAATCGTTATTTATATTTTTTCATATTATTTATGTATTTTTCTGTTATTTTTTCTTATATTTTTTGCTATGTTAATGTTTAGTGAAATAATTTTTTGGTCACTTGTTTATATTTAATGATTGAATCCACAACCATACGCAAAGCTTGCATTGCCCGAAATTGAGTAGCGGATATGCTTCTTACTTGCATTGCTCGCTTAGATGAGCATGAATCGATGGTCAAGGAGGAAATACAGGCTATTGCATGGCTCGTGCCGAAATTTTGAGGGACAAAGAAGGGATTCGAAGACGACAGAGAATATCGTTGTGTACCATCATTGATTGTACAGGTGGCTGCCCCATCAGCAGGATTCATCATGAACATCGATGCCGTCGAGGCAACAAAAGGAGAAAGATGGACAAGAGGACGACACATGCTTTTTTTTTGGATCAGTGGATTGGACAATTCCCAATCCTAAGTACTCCAATGGATTAGACAACCTCCAATCTTAGGTACACAACACATCCACAGATTCTTCACACATTTTATCACATTTTTTTCTCAATTGCATTCTTTAGGGTTTGAACCTTAAACCTTTGAGGTGGAGAGGGGGAGACATGCTATGTGAGTTAAGGCTCATTGGCGAGAACGACACATGCTTACATAGACCATTAGCATCCATTTGTTTTATTATTTGTTTGTTTTTTTTTCTTTTTTTATCAAAGATAGATTTTCATTTAATGAAAATAATTTTTGGGTCCATGCTAGACCTCAAATAATGACAAAACGAGATTTTCACAAACAAAAAGACATAAAACAATCCATAGAAAAAAAAAAGAGCAACGTTTGGATGTCTTCTTTTTAGAATCAACGTCATCACTCCGTTCTTCAAATTGTCCAGCAATTTCGAAATTTTGAAGCATTCTTCCTTGTTAATTCAACAACGCGTTGGCCATCGAAACTATCACCCTTGAAGATGAACTTATTTCGGACTTTTCAAATTTCTCAACTCAAGTACATAATTGCTCTTATTTGCATTTTACCATTTCTTTTGTTCTTTAATTTTTTGGTTAATTCGAACCACCATTCTCATGTTTCTTGCTCAGTTCAAAACTCAAGGGCTTCAAATCCAGAGCTCTGCCATACACCTTGGGACTACATGAACTAATCAAGCAGTGTTGGATAGATTCATCAACTTGGTTACATCTTCGGCAAATTGGGAAAACAGTAGGTATTCATTCATGGATTCTTTGACCCACGAGTAATTCTTTATGCATTACTTTCCACAAAAAAAATTATGATTTTGGGTTGTACTTTTAGGTCCTAAACTGATCTCCAAAGTCTCTTCTGATGGCATTGTGTAGGCATCAAATCAAGAGGAGGGTGATAGAACTGGTGAGCTAAGTCATATTCTGAAGTCACTGAGTAATTTTCACTTCTTTCATGGTTCAAGGTGAGTCTATCACTTCCTTCTTCTATATCTGTCTGTAGAATAACTTGAGTAATCTTTGCATTAAACTGTTCTGTTATGAGTTATTGATTCCATTGTTTGGTATTTATTATGAGTTGATTAACCTATGTTAATTTGGAGTCACCATTTGGATAGATAGGAACAGATGATATTTGATCCAAGCATCCTCCCAGATTCTCACAGAATAACCATTTCTCACCTTCCATTGCACTCCTTTTACAAGAATCTTCTATCCTTCTAACAAACTTTGCCAGCCCAAAAGGTGTTGATTCTGTAGAACCTATGCACAATTACTCAAGAGGGGGGGTGAATTGAGTAATGCAACAACAATGAATCTTTTTGCGAAATTTAAAGACAATATACAAAAGTGTTATTGTACTAGTATTTTTCCAAGAGCTTAACTCAATTGCTAAGCATTTATAAGGAGCTTTTACTTTCCAATAGACACCAACTCAAATAAATTGATCAAGATTTTCACCAATCGGACTTAAGCCACTCCTTAAGTACTTACGAAGCTACTTTTCGATCACAATTTATTTGCTCAAAAGTAAAAGACAATATTATTGAAGAGATGAGTTTGGAGAGAAGCAAACGCTATTTAGAGTGGTTCGGCACAATCCTTGTCCTACGTCCACTTTCTTTCTCAATCGCAATTGAGAAGTTCCACTATTGCCAAGCTTCAAGGTGCTCGCGCAAAACCTTTTACAATCCGAGTCCTTAGTTTCTAACACCTCACGGTATATGATCACCACTCGTATACTAACCCACTCCACTTAGAGATACCTTCTCTAAGATTTGCCTTGAGTACTTAGTATACCTCTTTGGTATCCTCACCGACTATAGTGTTTATAACTCTTGACTCAACCTTGGAGATCACACTCCAATTTACAAGGTGTACAAGAAAATTTTTGAATTATTTGCATCGATGCATAACACTTTGCATCGATGCAAATGTGTCTTTGATGCTGAAATTTGAATTTTCAGCTAGGTTGCATCGATGCAAACATCTTTGCATCGATGCAACAAGTCGTTGCATGCTTTGCATCGATGCAAGATGAGTGTGCATCGATGCAAACCTCAAAGAATGGTTTAAAAACACTTCAAAATGCTTAGGATTGAACTTAAACTTGTTGGAGTCAATTCCTATGCTTTTGTACCTTTGAAAACAAGTTTTTAAAACCTTTTGGCTAGCATTGAATTGCAAGGTGTGCATCAAAACATTTTGTGAGTGTGTGTTGAGAGATTTAGCAATTGGTTCTTAACAAGAAGTTACCTAAGTCCTAAGACTCTATACTTGTCTTCAAATGTTGTGGACTTGAGTTTCTTGTTGTTGTTGTGTTTGCTTTCAACTCTTCATGCTTGTTCATTCAAGTTGTTTGTTGGTTTGTCTTTCATGTCGTTTGTTTGGTTTGTCATTCATCAAAACCTACGAATACAAACTTCGCATACAAGCAACATGATTTACAATTTCCCCCTTTTTGATAATGACAAACCAATTTTGAGGATATGTATTTATAAATGATTTTGAGAGCAATGATAATGCACTTTGTTTTATAGAAAACTTTGGAGAGGATCCATATCCTAAAAAAAAACTTTTGCAAGAGTTCCCCCTAAATATGTGCATTTGTTCCTTTAAAAAGGGCGTTTATCAAAGAAAACGATTTTGATATCAAAGTTTTTTTTTGCTTAGCGGAAGTCTTTTTGAAATCATTGTTTTGCAAACTTATTTCTTCTTTTCAAATGCTCAAACTTCTCTTCCTTTTTCAAAGGTTCAAAACTTCAAATATCCTCAAACTTTTCTTCCCCCTTTTGACATTATCAAAAAGAAGAGAGTTTGATTTCCTCTTTTTATATATGATAAGCATGCATAATTCCCCCTAAAAAATATCAAGGCATGCACATTAACTTAAAATAGGGGTACCAAGCCTATTTTGAGTTATTCACCAAATAAGCATACAAGCATTAATTATTAAACAAAATTATGAAGGAAATATCAAAGTATTTAAACCATAATAGAAATCCTTAGCTTACTAGGAGTTAGTTTAACAATTCATATAATCAAATAAAGCAATAAAAAGTGACTTGATGAAGAGGAGACAATCAATCTTGGTCTTCATCATTATCAGTATCCTCTTCATATGGTAAGTGGATGCCAAAATGCTCATATAAGTCATCAATACGACGATCCAAGCGACCCGTGCGATGATCTACACGAGACATACGACGATTAATTGCTTCAAGTTGCCTACCATGCTCTACTTCAATCCTTTGGATGTTTTGGTTGATGGATTGTAATTCTCTCATTACATCAACCAAGGAGGGTGGTTCTTGAGCTTGAGGTGCTTGTGGAGGAGCTTGCTCTTGAGGATCTTGCTCATCAACATTTCTTCTTCCCATTTTATTGAGAAGATGAGTGTTGATACAAGATTGGGGTGGTACTTCCTTGGCAATCTCATTTGATACATCAATACCAACATAATCAAAGACTTTAGACCATAGGCAAAGGAATCCTAATCCACCATTCCTATCCTTCATCTTGAGCCTAATCATATGTTGTACTATAAAGTATGGCCAATTAACCTTAATCCCATTTATCATAGCCCACATAACAATCAAATCTTCATCAGTTACATTCGCATGCCCGGATATTCTAGGTTGCAATACATAGGTGACTAGATATAACAAAGTTCTATGTTCCGCACTCATTGAATTGCAACTAATTTTGGAGTGAGCTCCTTGTACAAGGTTGAACAGATGCATGGAATTTTCCTTTGAATAACCCCATTCATCAATTGGGGTTTTACCACCTTGAAACATGTCACCTTGATTTGGTAACTCCCAAATGGTGGCTAACTCATCACCATCTAGCCTATAATCCTTTCTTCCTATCTTGAAGAATAATGTGAAATTTGATTCATCTTCCTCAACAATCTCAATCGTGAGTGTACTGTAGGCTATGGCAACTAAATCCGGATAATATTTACTCTTAATTTGAACAAAATCCATGAGGCCTTGTTGAACTAGAATAGCCTTAAGAGTATCAAATTTATGAATGACAAGAAGGGTCGGATCCAAATACCTTGGAGGAATTTCCTTTCTTCCGGCGAGCCTTGCCTCATAGAATTGAAGATCTTCATTAGAAGCAAAGTACCTTGCCAAAGGATGATCATTTGGAGGTGGAACCACACTTGAAGAGCCTTTTGACTTCTTCATGGTTCTCTTGATTCTAGGCATTGTGGATGATTTTGTTTTATGGGTTTTGTAGAGGAGAATGTGGAGACTTCAAATATGTAGTTTGTTTGTAGTGGGTATCAAAGTTTTGTGAGTTGTATGAAGCTATATGTGAGCTTGTTTTGGAGGTTATGGAGGTTTCAATGTGGGGATATGAGTTGTGAGGTTGAAGATGATGAAAAAAGGGGGGTTTTGTTGTTCAAAAAATGCCAAATTCACGTGTTTTTGTGCAATTTGGTCGAGTTTGCATCGATGCAATAGGCTTTGCATCAATGCACATAGCACGTTGTGTGCTTTGCATCGATGCAAAAGCTTGGTTGCATCGATGCAACATACATCATTTTGCCCAAAATCACCAAATTTTCATCCTTTGGTGGTTCTTTCTTCAATCCTTTGAGTTTCATCATGTATATACTCACTTAAACCATTATAAACTTCAATTTGTTGATCCTCCATTGTTTATAATCTTCAAATTCTTCAATCTACCTCAAGATTAATCACTCATTCATCAACTCATAAACCTACAAAACAATAGCTAATTGGATATCTCCAATGCTTAAGTTAGTAAGAGATACAAAAAAAGAAATTGCAATATGAATACAATGAATTCAAACAAATCATATTAGATTAGAATCCAAGATACCAAGTTCATTTCGGATGTTAAAAAAACTTTCTTTACATAAAGGTTTAGTGAAGATGTCCGCTAGTTGTTTACTAGTTTCGACAAATTCAATAACCACATCACCCTTTTCAACATGGTCTCTTATGAAGTGATGTCTAATCTCAATATGCTTGGTTCTTAATTGTTGAACCGGATTCTTGGTTAAATTTATTGCACTAGTATTATCACATTTGATAGGAATGTGATCAAGCATGAGTCCATAGTCCACAAGTTGTTGTTTCATCCATAAAATTTGGGCGCAACAACTACCGGCGGCTACATACTCGGCTTCGGCGGTAGACAAGGCTACACTTACTTGTTTCTTACTATACCATGAAACAAGAGAGTTTCCTAGCAAGTGACAAGTGCCACTAGTGCTTTTCCTATCCAATTTGCAACCAGCAAAATCGGAATCGGAATAACCAATCAAATCACAAGTGGATCCTTTCGGATACCACAATCCAACATTCAATGTTCCTATGAGATACTTCATAATCCTTTTCACCGCACTTAAGTGAGATTCCTTAGGATTAGCTTGGTATCTCACACACATGCATACACTAAACATGATATATGGCCTACTTGCCGTTAGATAAAGTAATGATCCTATCATGCCTCTATACTTCTTTACATCTATGCTTTTACCTTGTTCATCTTTGTCAAGGTAGCAAGTAATGCTCATTGGTGTGTCCATTGCCTTAGCATTGTCCATTCCAAATCTTCTGAGCAATTCCTTGCAATATTTGGTTTGGCTAACGAAAGTTCCCTCTTTTCCTTGTTTGATTTGAAGACCAAGGAAGAAGTTGAGTTCGCCCATCATGGACATTTCAAATTCACTTTGCATGAGGTTTGAGAAAAACTTGCAAAGTGATTCGTTAGTTGAACCAAATATTATGTCATCGACATAAACTTGTACCAAAAGGATATTTTTGTTTTCAATCAAGATAAATAAAGTTGTATCAACCTTCCCTCTTCTAAAACCCTTTCCTATTAAAAACTTGCTCAAACGTTCA
>NC_029780.3:108378449-108385608 GCF_000817695.3 Arachis duranensis | reverse complement strand
GAAATGCATCACTCTTGTTTGCTAGGAACAAGGTCCATGTAAATCGAGAGTAATCATCAACAATAACTAAATCATAGTAATTGCCACCAAAGCTCATAGTTCTAGAAGGACCAAATAAATCCATGTGCAAAAGTTGTAATGGCCTTGTTGTTGAAACAATGTTTTTGGATTTAAAAGAGGCCTTTACTTGTTTTCCCTTTTGACATGCGTCGCAAAGGATGTCTTTTTCAAAACGTAGCTTTGGTAAGCCAATTACTAACTCTTTAGAGACCAACTTGTTAAGATGGTCCATGTTAGCCTGAGCTACTCTACGATGCCATAACCAAGTTTCATCATTTTTACTAACAAGGCATTTCACATCATTTGAGGAAACTTCATTTAGATTAATCATGTATACATTGTCAACACGGTGCCCAATTAGCACAATTTCATTAGTGTCTTGCCTTTTTATCAAACAACATTTTGAATCAAAGGTGACTAAGTTTCCTTTGGCACAAAGTTGGCTAACACTAATGAGATTATGTTTGAGACCTTTGACAAGTATAACATTATCTATGGAAGTGGAAGGATTTTTACCAACTTTTCCAACGCCGATTACTTTGCCGGTGTTGTTGTCTCCATAGATCACGTTTCCTCCGTTTGTAGGCTCTATTGCGGTGAACTTTGATTCATCGCCAGTCATGTGTTTGGAGCATCCACTATCAACATACCAATTTGTATCCTTAGCTCTAACACGTACCTACAAAATAATTAAAATTGGGATTTAGTTACCCAAGTGAATTTGGGTCCTTGATGGTTAGTATGAGCGTAATGCCCATATGGTGCCCATCTCATATCTTGACTACGAAAGTTTATATGTTTAATTCTAGTAAAGCATACGGGTGCTATATGACCTACTTTATTACAATAATGACATATGACATTTGGATTATGCATCCTATGCATGTTTCTAAATGGTTGCCTAGGTTGTTCCCTAAATGAAACATCTTTTGATCTATATACATTGTGATTATAATTTCTAAATGAAGCATGTTGAGGAGGATGTTTAAAGGCTTCATTCCTTTTAGGCATGCTTACCTTTTGGGCTTGCGGTTGCCTAAAAGGAGTTTTAACATTTTTAAATTTTCCTTTTTCAAAACCCAAACCTTCCTTATTATGAACATGCTTTTGGTTTTTCAACATTTTATCTAAGTTCTTTGAAGATTCATTGAACTTAGCTAAAGTGTTCTTAAGATTTGTAATTTAATTTTCATGCATTTTACAAGATTTGTATGGATCACTACTTGTGCTACACTTATCTTTTCCAAGATATATTCTCGTTTTTCAACATCTCATTTTGTTTTAAAAGTTCCATATTCTTTTTCTTTAGGAGAGAATAATCTTGGGTAAGTTTTGTGTACACCTCAAGTAAGGCATCATATTCATCTTGTAAATTAAAAGAAGTGGAGTTGTCATCACTAACCTTTTCTTCGCTTGCCATTAAGCAAAGATTTGCAACCTCGTCGTCATCGGAGTCGGATTCATCCTCGTTCTCCCATGATATGTATGCTTTCTCCTTCTTCTTAAATTTCTTGTTTTTGTCCTCCTTTTGAAGTTTTGGACAATTGGGTTTGATGTGTCCAACTTCTCCACACTCATAGCATTTTGGTATCTTTGTTTTGCTCTTGAAGTTTTTCTTCATTGCAAACTTATTGAATCTTTTTAATAAGAGTGCAAATTCTTCATCTCCTTCTTCTTCATTATCATCACTCTCTTCTTGTAGTGATGTTGTTTTAAGGGCGAGACTTTTCTTCTTGCTTTCTTCACCTTTTTGTCTATTTAGCATAGTCATTTCATAGGTGAGAAGATTACCTCGTAGTTGATCGAATGTAAGTTGATCATAGAGCTTTCCTTCCACAATGGCGTTCACTTTGGAGTTCCATTTTGATGTAAGGCTTGTAAGCACCTTGGTCACAATTTGTTTATCATTGTATTTTGTACCAAGCATGCTTAGATTGTTGAAGATCTTGGAGAGTATTTCAAGAGCTTCTTCAATGCTCTCTTCATCTTTCATTTTAAAATTTTCCCATTCATGAACCAACATAAATACCTTTGATTCTTTAACGTGATCGGTTCCTTCGTAAGTGATTTGGAGTTTATCCCAAATCTCTTTAGCGGTTTCACATGTAGAGATCTTCATATAATCATGATCGTTAAGTGCACAATGAATGAAGTTGATGGCTTTATCATTCATTGCCACTTTCTTCCAATCATCGTCACTATATTCATCTTCTCCTTTCGGTACTTGCTTTAAGACGGAGACTCCTTCTTCTTTAGCGCTTGTTGTCTTTGTTGGAATGTGATTTCCATTCTCAATAACTTTCCAAATCCTCACATCTTGAGAACGGATCCAAATTCTCATCTTATTTTTCCAATAAGAGTAATTTGTTCCGCTAAAAAGAGGAGGTCTAGCGGTTGAGTTACCTTCGCTAGTGTTGTTGTTGTTAAAGCCTGTGCTTGCCATGATCTTTTCCCTTAAACGGTTAAGTCTTTCAAAGGGTTAAGCTCTGATACCACTTGTAGAACCTATGCACAATTACTCAAGAGGGGGGTGAATTGAGTATTGCAACAACAATGAATCTTTTTGCGAAAGTTAAAGACAATATACAAAAGCGTTATTGTACTAGTATTTTTCCAAGAGCTTAACTCAATTGCTAAGCATTTATAAGGAGCTTTTACTTTCCAATAGACACCAACTCAAATAAATTGATCAAGCTTTTCACCAATCGGACTTAAGCCACTCCTTAAGTACTTACGAAGCTACTTCACGATCACAATTTATTTGCTTTAACGGTAAAAGACAATAATATTGAAAAGATGAGTTTGGAGAGATGCAAACGCTATTTAGAGTGGTTCGGCACAATTCTTGTCCTACGTCCACTTTCTTTCTCAATCGCAATTGAGAAGTTCCACTATTGTCAAGCTTCAAGGTGCTCGCGCAAAACCTTTTACAATCCGAGTCCTTAGTTTCTAACACCTTACGGTATATGATCACCACTCGTATACTAACCCACTCCACTTAGAGATACCTTCTCTAAGATTTGCCTTGAGTACTTAGTATACCTCTTTGGTATCCTCGCCTTGAGTACTTAGTATACCTCTTTGGTATCCTCACCGACTATAGTGTTTATAACTCTTGACTCAACCTTGGAGATCACACTCCAATTTACAAGGTGTATAAGAAAAACAATTCTCAAAGAATTGTTGAGATGAAATGAGTGCTCTCTAGAAGAGTTCTTGATTACAAGTTTAGCACTATTGAACCAATTGATATTACTCTCTCAAATTGTGTATTATATCACTTAAAAATGTGTAGAATTTGCATCGATGCAAATGTGTCTTTGATGCTGAAATTTGAATTTTCAGCTAGGTTGCATCGATGCAAACATCTTTGCATCGATGCAACAAGTCGTTGCATGCTTTGCATCGATGCAAGATGAGTGTGCATCGATGCAAACCTCAAAGAATGGCTTAAAATCACTTCAAAATGCTTAGGATTGATCTCAAACTTGTTGGAGTCAATTCCTATGCTTTTGTACCTTTGAAAACAAGTTTTTAAACCTTTTGGCTAGCATCGAATTGCAAGATGTGCATCAAAACATTTTGTGAGTGTGTGTTGAGAGATTTAGCAATTGGTTCTTAACAAGAAGTTACCTAAGTCCTAAGACTCTATACTTGTCTTCAAATGTTGTGGACTTGAGTTTCTTGTTGTTGTTGTGTTTGCTTTCAACTCTTCATGCTTGTTCATTCAAGTTGTTTGTTGGTTTGTCTTTTCATGTCGTTTGTTGGTTTGTCATTCATCAAAACCTACGAATACAAACTTCGCATACAAGCAACATGATTTACAGATTCCTGTTTTTTCCTTGAGAAAGTCAAAAAACTTGAAATACTTGCTCTTATAGACTTTGTAAATTAGTGAGTTAGGCTTTGTTTGTAGTCTCCAACCTTGCTTACCTAATATTGCCAGATTGAAAGTTCTGAGGTCTTTAAAGTTCAGTCCTCCCTGAATTTTTGGCGTGCATAGAACGTTCCATCTAACCCAGTGCATCTAACCCAATGCATCTAACCCAGAGCAAAATATCTATTCTCAATTTTAATGAGAGAGTGTTATTATGTAACACATTTTAGTTATTAAATTAGTAATATAATATAATTATATTTTAATTTTAAAATTTTTAATTTTAATTAAAAAATATCATATTGTGTATTTTAGTATTCAAATTTATAATTAGTCATTGATAGTAATATATAAAAGAGATAGAATAGATGAAAAAATGAGAAAAAGTGATGAGAAGAAAATTCTTTAATTTTAAAAAATAATTTTAATTGTAATGAAAGAATAACATATGACATATTTTAATTATAAAAGTAATAATATGTAATAAATTTATTACACTTAAATATATTTCATCGATCTAAAGATAATGTCTACGATGCCCTAAATATTAGAAAAAAATAGGATCATAAACACAGTTTTTAAATCGATCGATCCCATATTTTTTCTTCTGATCTCTAGTGTGTAGCACAGTTATATATATCATGCATGATGCACCCATTTTTATCAAAAAGAAAAATGATGAGGCACCCCTTTAGTAAGGTGTGTGAGTGCAATTTGGTGAGGTGTGTGAGTGTGAATGCCATGATGTTAGTATCTATATTGTTGGCCGTAGATCTTTGCTTCAAGTTGTGAAACTTGACTTTTTGAGACTTGGCTCTTGATACCAATTGATGGTAATGCTAGAACTTGAGAAGGGGGTTGAATCAAGTTCAATTTAGAAAAGAAGTTATTTTTCCAGATTTTCTTGAAAGCAGATTATGTAGGAGTTTTTTTTTCATGATGGCCCAACAAGTGGTATCAGAGCCAATGGTTAATTGGTCTGGTGGTTTTAAGGGGTATTCAAGGTGAAGTATCGAAAGTCTTTCCGGCAAAGGTTGTCCGGACGGCATGTCCCGCGGTGTTTTGTGGCAATGTGATGGACGAATACTCATATGTGGCGGAAGAGCTTGAAGAAAGTAAGGAAGAGTGAGGAGTTTATAAGATGTGAGATCTATTAACTTACTACCTTAAGGTTTTTGAGTTGGATCTGGTGTCTTCTCATCTTATGTTCTCTCACTTGATTTTTCCCCGAAGTCTCTCTATTTCATCGAAAACTCTCCACGGTGACCCAACAATAGAGAAGGGAAGAGAGATAAATAAGAGGATGCAGAAAGAGAATTTATTGATTTTGAAAAAAATATCTCTTCTCAATTTTGATGAGAGTGTTATTATATAACACATTTTAGTTGTTAAATTAGTAATATGATATAATTATATTTTAATTTTAAAATTTTTAATTTTAATTTTAATTGCAATTAGAAAATATCATATTGTGTATTTTAGTATTCAAATTTATAATTAGTTATTGATAGTGATACATAAAAAAATAGAATAGATGAAAAAATGAGAGAAATAAAAAAAAAGAGATGAGAAAAAAACTCTTTAATTTTAAAAAAAAAATTAATTGTAATGAAAGAATAACATATGACATATTTTAATTGTAAAATTAATAATATATAATAAATTTATTACACTTAAATATATTTCATCGATCTAAAGATAATGTCTACGATGCCCTAAATATTAGAAAAAAATTATAGGACCATAAACACAGTTTTTAAATCGATCGAGTGTGAACGCCATGATGTTAGTATCTATATTATTGGCCGTAGATCTTTTCTTCAAACTATGAAATTTGACTTTTTGAGGCTTGGCTCTTAATACCAATTGATGGTAATACTAGAACCTGAGAAGGGGGTTGAATCAAGTTCAATTTAAAAAATAAATTATTTTTTCAGATTTTCATAAAAGTAGATTATGCAGGAGATTTTTTGTATGATGGCCCAACAAGTGGTATCAGAATCAATAGTTAATCGATCTGGTGGTTTTAAGGGGTATTTAAGATGAAGCATCGAAAGTCTTCCCGGTAAAGGTGGTCCGGACTGCATGTCCCGCGGTGTTTTGTGGCAGTGTGATGGACAAATACTCATGTGGTGGAGGAGCATGAAGAAAGCAAGGAAGAGTAAGGAGTTTATAAGATGAGAAACCCACTAACTTACTACCTTAAGGTTTTTGAGTTGGATTTGGTGTCTTCTCATCTTATATTCTCTCACTTGATTCTTTCTCGAAATCTCTCTAGTGGTCGAGAGCTCTCCACTGTGGCCCAACAATAGAAAAAAGAGAGAGATAAATAAGAGGATGTAGAAAGAGAGTTTATTAATTTTGGAAAAAAATAACTCTTCTCAATTTTAATGAGAGAGTGTTATTATGTAACACATTTTAGTTGTTAAATTAGTAATATGATATAATTATATTTTAATTTTAATTTTAATTGCAATTAGAAAATATCATATTGTGTATTTTAGTATTTAAATTTATAATTAATCATTGATAGTGATACATAAAAGAGATAGAATAGATGAAAAAATGAGAGAAATAAAGAAAAAGAGATGAGAAAAAAACTCTTTCATTTAAAAAAATAATTTTAATTATAATGAAAGAATAACATATGATATTTTTTAATTGTAAAATTAATAATATATAATAAATTTATTACACTTAAATATATTTCATCGATCTAAAGATAATGTCTACGACGCCCTAAATATTAGAAAAAAAATATAGGATCATAAACACAGTTTTTAAATTAATCAATCCCATATTTTTTCTTCTAATCTCTAGGACGTAGCATAGTTATATATATCATGCATGATGCACCCATTTTTATCCAAAAGTAAAATGATGAGGCACCTATTTGGTGAGGTGTGTGATTGCAATTTGGTGGTGTATGAGTGTGAATACCATGATGTTAGTATCTATGTTGTTGGTCGTAAATTTTTACTCCAAGCTGTGAAACTTGACTCCTTGAGATTTGGCTCTTGATACCAATTGATGGTAATGCTAGAACTTGAGAAGAGGGTTAAATCAAGTTCAATTTAGAAAAGTTCTTATTTCAGATTTTTGCGAAAGCAGATTATGCAGGAGATTTTTTTGTTTGGTCTCTAAAATCATAACTGAACAGAGAAGGGAAGAAAAGAATCAGATAAGCAGGTATTCTGGTTTGTTTTTTTTTTTTTTTGCCAT
>NC_029780.3:108376192-108378416 GCF_000817695.3 Arachis duranensis | reverse complement strand
TGAAACCCACATCCAGTCTCCACAGTAACTATGATAAAATTTCTACTATAATCAAATTAATTACATACACCAATACCAAAGAATTACAACTTAATTCATCTAATATCAACCACTAAGTAGGGGTGACAAAACGGGTCGAAGCCGTTGAGGCAACCTGTCAAACCCGCTAAAAAAGACGGGTCGGATTAGGATTTAGAACCTATCAAATAAAAAATTTTCGCCAAACCCATACTGCCAAATTTGCGGATTTTGACAGGACAGGATGTGCTAGCCTACCGGGCCATAGATTTTATGTTTTTTTTTTCATTAAATAAAAGAGTTATTAGTGTTACAAAATTAATAATTATATAATTTTTAAATATTTTTTATTTTTTGTTTTTATGTTTCTTTTAGTTATTAACTTTATTTATTTTATTTTATAATTTTGTATATATACTCAAATTATGTGATTTTTTTAAAAAATAAAGATAATTTTATTGATAAATATTATTTTAAATAGTTTTATTAAAATTAAAAATAGAAAAAAGATAATAAAAAAATTATATTGTAATTTAATTTTTTTATTTGTATTTAATTTTTTAATTATTATTTTTTAAGTTTAATAAATTTTATTTAAAAAAGAAAAAGAATCAAGCGAGCTAGTTCTCGACCTACCAATCCGCCATAAAATGGGTTGGACTAATATTTTAAACTCACCTTAATTGGTGAGGCAGGCCAACCTGTCCTGTTTTATGGCATGAGCTTAAGTGGGGAGGCTAGTCCACTTTGTCAGTCCTACCACTAAACCTCTATCCAAGTCTAGCCACCACCAAGTGTTGTCCCATCTTGACAAAAGAAAACTCGAACTGATTCAACAACTACTAAGTACTATTCCAACTTAGCAAGGAGAATCTAAACTGATTTAATGACCACCAAGTGCTATTCCAATTTAGTAAGGAGAACTAATCCTAATTTATCTTAAATTAAATACAAAAAAAATTCTTTTGGCTTTTTCAATGTATCTCTCTTGCCTCTTTTCTCTTATAACTTTTTTATTTTTCTTCACCTCACTATGGTATATCTTTTTCTCAATTACAGAAAAATAATATTAGATAACTATAACACTAAAATTTCAAATAAAATAAAAAATTAAAAAAAATTCAGCTAAAGTATTTGAGATGATGTTCTAGTAATACTATATTTTCCTTATCATCAAATTAAATGCTGTTGAGAGTTCAGTTTTATAGTACAAAGCTTGCTATGTAAATTTCATCACTACCTCTTTATTTTTCAAGTTGATTTTGTCTATTATCCTTGTTTTCTTTGGCATGCATTTCTTTTATATTTTGCTTCACTACATCTGTTATTCTTAGAGTGTTCCATTACTTCTGCTATTCTTGTATTTTGTTTTTGATCTTTTACTATTCTTGGAGCTGCTGTCTTTTTAGTATGCATTTTCTTTTTATTTTGCAACATTATAACTGCTATTCATTACTCTATATTGTTGTTTTGCTCTATTCAATTTTATTAATGACCTTTCGCATTTTAATCCTGTGATATCTTTGTGTTCCTTCCTGTTTCTTATTTCTTTTCTAACGTTGTCAACTGTTTCATTTGCTTTTTCTTCTTCCGTTAATTATGATCTGTTAAATTCTTTTTTTTTAACTTCATCAAATTGATATATTGCTAACTATTATATGTAATGGACTAAAACTAATTAATCATCTAATTAATTTTGAATCTACAATACTCACAAACCCATTAGCACAAATTTAGATTTTTAACGACCCAATACAAATATTTGTCATTACGTGAAAAACAGTGATCATAATAATATTATTGTTCAAAATTGCTATTAAAGCTTATTTTTCTTATAGTATTAATGCTTAAAAGTATTCCATGTGTAGTGAGTATATATTGGCTAATAAATTTTTGGCAATCTAACAATAGTTTTAATAAACAATCGTATTGAAAAAGATTGCAAAGTTTAGTCGGTATTAATATTATTGTCCGTAATAACATTATTAGAATCTAAATTTTTTAAAATTATGTCAATTTTATTTTGATATTATAGATTATCGTACAAAAAATTTATAAAATTAAATTATTTTTACAAAATATATGTCAGCTAAGACGACTAAGATTTTCATAAATAAAAAAATTAAATAATAAATTTTTTAGTTATTATTTTCATGTGAAAGAGTTTAATTTTTTATTAATAATTAAATTTAATATTTATTATCTA
>NC_029780.3:108374571-108375941 GCF_000817695.3 Arachis duranensis | reverse complement strand
TTTAAATTTTATTATTTTACTAATTTTTTTTATAGAATAAAAGATATAGAGAGATAGAAAATGAGAGAAAAAAGAGAGAAAGATAATAAAAAAAAGAAGGGAGGGAATTTGTTAATTTTAGAGAAAAATATTTTATTTTAATTATAATAAATTAATATCTCGTGATACATTATGGTTTGTCAAATTAGTGCGCGTACGCAAACCCCTAGTCACGCGTACGCGTGGCCCCTGTTTTGGCAAAAATATGATTTTTGAGTTCTAAACTAAATTTCAAACTTTTAAACCTCTATTTTCATTTTACAGTCATAAATCTTGGTAGTAATTCTAGTAGTAAGACGGGGTTAGGAAATTAAGGTAACTTGTAAGTGCAGTAAAGTGAAAAAAGTGATTAATTAAATATGAAAATGAGTATATTTGAAGTGTATATGGAATCATGGCTTATCTGATATGATTGAGCAAGGATTACAAAGATTATGAACATTATTTGACTTATACACTCAAATGATCTGAGATACGTATTTTTTGGATAAAATACCGTGGTTTGCCACCACGTGTACGAGGTTTGAGATTCGATATTCTGTTGACCCTGTGACGTAAGTGTGATTGGAAACTTATAAATTTTCGAGAATGTTGATCCTCATTGAGCAATTATAACTATTTGAGAAAAGTTATGCATAGACTCTTGGGGATGCGCGTCGGGGGACAGTCCAAGAGTTTAGCAAACTGGATTTGTTGGGTTGGCTTGATAACCGACAGATGAGCCTCATCAGTCATAGGACAATCATACATCATATGCATTTTGCTTGTTTATTTGCTTTGCTTATTTGGAAATGCCTCACTGAATATATTGTGTTAATTGTGATAACTGCTACTTGCACTACATGTCTCTTATCTGTGCTTGTAATTATTTGTTTGTTTGTCTTTTCAAACTCTCTGGAGTTGGAGAACGGAGGAAAGATGGACAAGTTGAGTGATAAGATTAAGTTTAAGTTAAGTTTAGAATTCTTTAGATATCTACCCTCCTTTATGGTTTCTATTTAGTAATTTAAGCTTTTTAATCTTAGTGTCGACGTTTTAGGATTGTCTATGATATTTCCATGACCTTATATATTATGTGCGTGATATTTTTACCATGCTGAGAATCTTCGGTTTTCACCCCATACTATGTTGTTGTTTTTTAGATGCAGGTCGAAAGGCACCTCGCTAGGCATCTGGACTTCTAAAGCAGAGTGATTTCTGGTTTTCTTTTGATGTACAGTTATGTATATATGTATTTAGTTTTCTCTCCGAAAAACTTGTTCATTTTGTTCCTCTTAGAGGTTTAAGGAGAGTTAGGGTTTTATCTATGTATTTTTGGGTTTGTGGAATAT
>NC_029780.3:108372876-108374151 GCF_000817695.3 Arachis duranensis | reverse complement strand
ATGATATATAAAAGAGATAAAATAAATAAATAAATGAGAAAAATAAAGAGAAAGAGATAAAAAAACTATTTAATTTAAAAATTTAATTTTAATAATAATAAAAAAATAATGTATAACATACTTTAAAGTGGAAACTTAGACGCAGTCGACTTTACGTAAAGTTGATAACTGAGAATCATTAGATGATTTGACTAAATTTTTATCTAACGACTCTCAATTATCAACTTTATATAAAATTGACTGCTCCTAAATTTTTACTATATTTTAATTATAAAATTAATAATATATAATAAATTTATTACACTTAAATATATTCGATCAGTCTAAAATTAATGTCTACTATACCCTAAATATTAGGGAAAAAAATATAAGATCATAAATACAGTTTTTGAACCGATTTATCCCATTATTTTTTTTTCTGATTCCTAGAACGTAGCACCGTCATATATATGATGGATGATACACTCATTTTTGTCCAAAAGGAAAATGATGAGGCATCCATTCATCGTTGTAAATGACATATAATTTATGGTGAGTTATAGTCTACACCTGTCAAGATAAGGAGAATAATACACTTCGTATTTTCTGTCTTGTTGTCTCTCATATAGTTGACACGTGTTAATGGTCTTAATGAGTTGGCAAAATTCAAGTTGCTTTATTACCGTTCCAAGGATGTGTAGGTTTTATATAGAAATTTCACTTTTATACTAGTTGGGGTTTATCTTGTAAATATGCAATATTGTTATGCCAAAACATAAAATACTTTTTTTCCCTGTGCATTGTATTGGGTCTTTTGTTGTACTAATCTTCAGAGCTTGTGGTTTTTGAACCCATGCTTTATATGATAAAGGTGATTTATATTTGATTTTTGTGATAATTAAGATTTTGGTTGAGTAGTTAAATATGTTATTTCTTAATATGTTTTAACAATGACTAAGTGATGTATTACATAATAATTATGTCTTAATGTAATTAAGTTATTTTAATTATTAAAAGAAATTTATTCTATATAAATTATTATAAGTTTTTGAGACTGTTTAATCGATTAACTTAAACTTATATGATTCTAAGAAACAAATAATTTTGAGCAAAAATATTTAAAATTCTTAAATAGAGTTTAAATTTACGACAAATTAATTATTGATTTGTTCGACCAAAAAATACTGTAAAAAAAATTCGAGGAGTTTATTGATTTTTTCCTTATATAAATTAACTCTTAAAAAAAACACAATAATCAAAGTAATAGAGTAGTTATTCGTGGGTTAACTTTGCATC
>NC_029780.3:108371555-108372756 GCF_000817695.3 Arachis duranensis | reverse complement strand
ATTAATTACCGCAATACAATAAAAATTTATATCTTTTAAGCAGTATCTGAAATTGATATATATATCTTTTTCAAATTTAAAAGTATTAGTGAGAAATTTTAAACTAAAAGTTACAACACTTTTTTAATTTAAATATTTTTTTTATCTTAGTCAATAAGATAAAATAAAATAACAACCTCAAAATATATAAAAGGACTAACATTTTGTACATGTATAATTGTAATTAATTATTCTTTTATTTTTATAAATAAATAATAAATTATAAATTAAAGAGACTAATAAAAAAAATACTCCATATGTAAATTATCTAAAGCCACTTATATAAAATAAAATAATTTTTTTAAATTATTAATTTTTTCCATTCTTCTTTTAAAAATTGTTTTCATTAAATATTTTTTATTTCTACATCTTGTCTTCAATACATTGTAGTCGCAAGTTTGGAATCTGACCTATGTTGATCGTGGATTGATTTTAAAGTTTTTAGCTTTTAATTTTTTTAATTTTTGTAATTTTAATTTTTAGTTTTCATCTTGTGTTAAATATTTTTTATTTTTAATTTTTGTTGTTGAAAGCAAATAGATTAGATCATTGGCTAGTAAAGCCATCTGTCTAAAACGGGGCAATGATGAAAATATTACTTTTATTACAGCACATTAAATAATTTGAGACTAATCAAATACTCTTTTTAAAATAATAAAAAACTAGACAATGAATGAATTACCTGTGTCAGAAGTACTAGGAGCATCATTCTCCTTATCTTGACCGGTGTAGGCTATAACTCACCATAATTTATAGCTTGTTTGATATCCATTACTATTGCATGTGGTGTTCGGCGAGAATGGATTCACGTGGATGCCTATTTGCATGCCACGAACATCATTTGCATGCTTTGTCGACATGTTTCACCATCCCAAGCGGTGGAACTGCAACGTAGCAACTCATTGCAAAGGCAAATGTCCACGTACTTTAAGTTATTTACAAGAATATATTTATATTATCTGCAATCATGACGAATGAAAGCATATATGTCACCTGTAACATGCATGCATACCATAGCACATGCCTTTTTCCTTAATCATTGTGCAGGGACGGGCATAGGGGTGAGTACAGGCTTCGACTCCAACTTTTTTAAAAAAAAATTAATAGTAGTAAGTTATTAATTATGATTTAATTATTTAAAAAAATTATTTAATATTTAATT
>NC_029780.3:108367219-108369457 GCF_000817695.3 Arachis duranensis | reverse complement strand
AGAAGATTTATAAGAGAAATAAATAGAGGGACAATTGAAAATAATTTTGGTGGAGCAACCGCTGCAATAAGAGAGGAAATAAAAGAACGTTGTATGCAAGAAGCAACTCAAAAAAGATTTACAAATATAATTAGAATTTGCTGTCAGGATAATGAAGAGATACCCCAAAAATACGGGTTTAATAAAAATTTTCAGAGAAAAAGAAAATACTAATTTAGAAAAAGAAAATACTATCCAAACTGGAGAAAAAAGAGATATTTTAGAACAAGAAATAACAATAAAAACAAAAGGCAAAAAAGTGACTATTGCCCAAATAAAAAAGAAAACTGTAAGTGTTGATATTGCCAAGAAGAAGGACACTATGCAAATGAATGTCCGAAAAAGAAGGATAAAAAAGATCTTACTAAACAAATAGAAATTGCTAAGTCTTGTTTCATGGAACCTTTAGAGGAATCTGATGATAACCTAGACTATATTTTTGAATATGTCTCAGAAACAGACTCAGAGACTGAGTAATAATGCCACATTTATTACTATAAAAATAACGGAAAAATTTATAAATGCTTTTATAGATTCTGGAGCAACACAATGCTTTGTTAGTTCAAATATAAAACTTGATTGGAAAAAATTAAAGAAACCATTAAGAGTGAGAATAGCTGACAAATCAATACATAAAATTGACCAAAAAACAGAGATGACTGAAATTTTTATTCAAAATTATAGGTTCATTGTTCCATCTATATATATGTTAGATTCTGGAATGGATTTTATCATAGGAAATAACTTTTTAAAACTATATCATCCATTCATTCAAGAATTAACATATATAGTTTTAAAAGTTCCACACGATTCTTCAATAAATCAAAAATCAAAGCGTATAAAAATACCAACTACTACTATAGATAAGATCTTAAAATTTAAAATATTTTCTATATTAGAAACATGTTATTTAAATTTATACTTTCAGATAAACATTCCAAAAAATAATCTTGAAATAAAGATAGAAGAACTTTTGGATGAAATTTGTGCTGAAAATCCGTTAGATATTAAAAATACAAATAACGAATTAGTAAACATTAAATTAAAAGATCCTACAAAAGAGATAAATATTCCAAATAAAATTCCTTATACAAAAGAAATAAATGTTCCAAATAAAATTCTTTATTCCGCAAGAGATAGAGAAGAGTTCTTTTTAGAATGTAGAGATCTTTTGGAAAAAGGAATTATAAGATTAAGTAAAAGTCCTCATGCGGCTCTAGCCTTTTATGTCGAAAACAATAATGAAATTAAAAGGGGAACACGAAGAATGGTTATTAACTATAAGAAGATGAATGAAGCAACTATTGGTGATGCTCATAAACTTCCAAGAAAAGATTCTATTTTAGAAAAGATAAAAGGAGCAACTTGGTTTTCATCCCTTGATGCAAAAATCAGGATATTGGCAACTTCGTTTAGACGAAGAAACAAAGAAATTAACTGCTTTTACTTGCCCAACAAAAGAATCAACAAGTGTGTTACTCTATGAATGGAATGTATTACCATTCGAATTAAAACAAGCTCCAGGTATTTATCAAAGATTTATGGAAGAAAATCTAAAAGAGTTAAATAAATTTATTTTAGTGTACATTGATGATATACTAATTTTTACAAAACAGGATAAAGAAGATCATCTTCAAAAATTATTAATAGTTTTAGAAAGATGTAAAGAAAAAGGACTAGTTCTTAGCAAAAAAAAAGCAAGAATAGCAAAACAAGAAATAGAGTTTCTTGGATTAATTCTATCCACTCAAGGAAAGCTAAAACTTCAGCCAAATGTCCTAGAAAAGGTAAATTTATTTCCTAATAAAATAGAAGATAGGAAACAATTACAAAAATTTTTAGGATGTATAAATTATATTTCTGATCAAGGATTTTTAAAGAATATAACAGAATACACTAAAAGCTTATTTCCAAAAATAAGTACTAAAAAAGAATGGAAGTGGGATGAAAAAGACAGTATGCAAATTCAAAGGATTAAAGAATTATGTGAAAAACTTCCAGAACTCTATATTCCAGAAGAAAATGACTACTTAATAGTAGAAACAGATGCTTCAGACATAACCTGGTCAGGATGTCTAAAAGCTAAGAAAACTATAAAAAGTTTGGAACAAGAAAAATAATCACTAGATTCTAAATATTCCCCAAAGGAATTACTTTGCAGGTATATTTCAGGGACTTTTACTCCAACAGAACGGAGAT
>NC_029780.3:108362842-108366723 GCF_000817695.3 Arachis duranensis | reverse complement strand
ATCAAGGAAAAGAAAAGGGTCTGTAGATCAAATCTCAGAGAAACCCTTAACATAGTCCTGAATTGGACTGAAGAAAAGAGGACAATCTTGGGATATTATCCTATTGCCAAAGAACAGCTAACAAAGCTGGTTATATTTCCAGAGGCTTCCCCACCTGCCACCTATCAGTTTTTCCAGTATGGATTAATTGATACAATTTTAATTTTTAATTATTTGAAAATTATTAGTGAGTTTCCTGCAGGATTCATTGATGCAGTAAAGAGATTTAAAAATATGATTGACAACGTAAATCCAAGGGATATATCCCTAAAATTTACAAACAGTCAACCTATTTTTAATGAAGAAGAAGAATGCTTGGTTCCAGCACATCAAGTAATCTTCATGTCCGTCTTCCCAGGAAATTTTCAACCAATTGATCAAGTTCAAGATTTAACAATCTACAGTCATGAAGGAAGACTAGCCAGCACACTAGCAAGGGTCTTCGAAAGAACTCAAAAGATAACAAGGGAATCTCACACAAGAATCAATTATAAAAGCAGAAATACTCTGCTTGTATCCAGTAAAAGAAATGAAATTGAAGAAAGAGAGATGAGACTTTTAGTGAAATTTGAATCAGCATTCTACAACTTATCTGGACTCTTAGAAAAGCTCCCTGAAGGGATAAAGAGGAATCTCTGCTATTTGATAAAAGGCAGAGAAGACCACAAGTGCCAGCTATGTGTCTCAGAGTAAGAAGGAATCTATGCCATTTACTGAAAGACAAAGAGGACCATAGGTGCCAGCTATGCACCTCAGAAATGTCTGAAGAAAGCAACAATGCTGAAGACCCCACCCACGTGGGAAAAGAAGAGGATGAGACATCTGAGTCATCCATCAACATTATTGTTGAATAATGTAAGAGCTTACGTCACAAAAGCACCAATAATGTAGTTGGTAAAAACTAAGGGCTCAGTGACGCATGCAATGACGTCACAAGAAGGGTAAGGATGGGAATTGTCCATCAGACCCAACCATTATAAATAGGTTGCTTAGGCAATTGTAGAGATCATCAAACAATAGAAAGCAGAAGGCTAAGAGTACTCATATGCTAGGAGAGCAAGGAGGAAGCGGTCGAGGCGATTCTATAGTTTGAAGAAGAATTTCTTTAGGAAAAACCAATTCGAAACTCCCCTCTGGAGTTAGTATCTACAATCTCCCCTCTGGAGATAAAAACATCTTATGTAAAATATTCTAAATAAAGGAAGTTTTTCTCCAGAAAGGTACGCCTTTATCCTAATCTCATAGTTATGAATTATTTAGAAAGTTTAGAATTAACGGAAGAATCTGATTATTATAGATTATCTGCCTTATTAGATAATGAAAAACAGGTTGTTCTAAAAACAGAATTAAACCTTAAATCAAATGAAAATTTTAATAAACAAAATCTTTTAAAAGAAGTTTTTAATAGAAAAAATATAATATACTATGGAAAAATTCAACTTGAAGTCCCTATAAAGATAAAATCTGCTAATGGAGAACTTGAAATAGCCTTGATAAATGATGAAGAATTGAGTAAACAGATTGAGAAAATTAAGGATCAACAAAAAAGATCTAAAATTGGATGGATTCATATTAGTACCATACAAGTCTTAATCAAATCTACATATATGAAAGGAATTAATTCACCAATAAGCTTAGCAATTTGTGACAAAAGAATTAGATTAATTCACCAATAAGCTTAGCAATCTGTGACAAAAGAATTACTGATGACCCAATAGATCAAATAATTGGAATTGTTCATGGAAACTTGGCAAACGTAAATGTTAAATTCAATGCCCATCTTGGATATGCTATACCTTTATCAACTGAAAATCTTGGAAGATCTATAAGTTTGCTTATAAATTTCACAGAAAGAATCTAATGGAACAAGACGATGAACCATTTTCAATTACATATGCAATAAATTATGCTTTAACAAATAGCCATCATAGTATACTATTTAAAAATAGAGAAAGAATTTATGTCGATGAATTATTTCAGAAAATTGTAAAAACAGAAATACCAAAATATAAAGCTATTGAAAACCCAGTTCTTTTACTAAAAGAACCATCAGGAAAATTAGTTTCATCGAATTTTCAAATAAGAGAATCCAAAATTAATAGCCCTTTAAGTTTATCTAAGTTAAAGATTAAAGAAGAAAATTCTGAAATAAAAGAATTAACAAAAAAGGTCGAAAAATTAAATGAAACCCTAAACACTAAGTTATGACAATAAATAAAGAGAAAATATATGTAACCTATCAAGATAAGAAACAAGAGCTCTTTGAAAGAGAAAATCGGTTAAATTATTTACAGTTTTCTGAAATAAATCAAAGAGCATTTGAAGCTCTAAAAATAATCTATGACAAATTGAAAGAAGAAGTTGAAGAGTTAGAAAAATTAATAGAAGCCCTAGAAAATAGTGATGAATCAATGATAGAATTTGCAGAAATTTTAAGATAAATAATGAAGTATACAAGGATTGAAAGACCGGAAAACAAAATAAAAAGAAAAAGGGCGAAAAAATTAAAAAGTAAAATAAAGGAGTATAAAAGGGAATTAAATAATCTTCAGTTCGAAATTAATGACCTTATAGTAAAAAGGATAGAAATAAGAACAAATATAAACAAGTTGGAGCTAAACTTAAAAAATTTATAAATGCCTAAAACACCATATTATGACCTAAAAGAATTAAAGCTGTTAAAAGAAAAAATGGAGAATGAAATTGAAAAATTAAAAAATTAAAAAGATATTTAGAAACAACAGAAAGTGTAGAAATAAAAGAAGTTTTGGAGGATTTGAAAAATTATATTAAAGAAAAAAACAAACAGATAAAAGATTTTATACACAATAATCAATATTATAAACTAAAACAAGATTGAAAAACTATAAAAATGAAATCAGAATTAGTAATAATGCTCAATACTTTTGAAATTACAAATTATAGAGTACCAACAACCAAATCTATACAAATTATAAACTTATTCGAAGCAAAATATGAAGAGTTAATAATTTTGAAAAAGAAATTACATTTTAAAAATTGGTATCAGAGCCAAGTTAACGATTAAGGGTAACACTTTCTCTTTAAGCAACACTTTTAATGACACACTTTTTCAGCCACAAAAGGACAAAAATCTGTACAGGCACATCTGTACACTAGATGGCTCCTTAGAAGATTTATTACCTCTATTATCAGCAACTAGGAAAAAAAACGAGAGTGGGGCCGATAAGGGGATCCTGTTTTGCAGAGGAATTACTGTTGTTTTAAGTTTGACTTTCAAATCGGTACCATCTGAAAATTGTAGAATTCGAAGCACTCTTAGATTGTCTAACGGTTGATTTTGAGAACTGCACTTTAGGCATAAATAAAGGATGGGGAGTGCTAGGGGAACAATGATGGGACGTAATTAGGTACTCCATAGATAAATGGAATTTTAAAACTCCATGAGTAAAAGAAAGAGTAAAGTTAGCATTTAAAATTTCAAAGACTCTTAAATACGAAGAGAATGAAAAACATTTTTTATTGGTTTTTGTTTTATTTTGGAATACATTCAGTAATATTTTAATATTGGGTTAATAAAATTTATTTTACATTTTCTTTTGTCTTAAATTAATTTTAAGTTAGAATTAATTTTTTTATTTAAAATTGTAGTGAGTTAAAATTAAAAACTGTAGCAATAAAAAAATAATTTTATAATTTTTTATTTAAAATTTGTTTGGATTAAAAATTTTTGTTTTATTATTTTCGTTTTGTACTATTTTATTTTAAAATTGATATTGAACTATTATAATAAAAATAAAAATAAAAGGTAAAAAAACTAATAAAATAAGAATTTTTTTTGCAGTTAATTTTAAAAGACTAAA
>NC_029780.3:108354344-108362253 GCF_000817695.3 Arachis duranensis | reverse complement strand
AAATAAAAATATATTAATACAATCTAAATCATAATGTAATAAGAATAAATTTGATGTAATGGACGAATTTTGTATGCTATGCAAAAATTTACATTTGTTAGACAAATTTTATAAAGCCCTTAAAAAAAGTGAATTTTTTTTAAAAAAATTGTTATAGAAAATAATAATTTCTTATTTTTATTTCAGTAAAAAATCTAACACTAATAAGACACTAAAATAAAAAAAGTTGTTTAATAAATAATAAATAAATTAAGATGAGAGAGGAAGAAAGAGAAGAAGTGAAGAGGCAGATTTTGTTATTAGAGAAGGAGAGAGAAATCACATTGAGAATAAAGAGCTTTTTGCATTAAATTTAATATAAAAATAAATTTTTATTTTTGTAAAGTTTCATGGAGTTTTAAAATTCCAAATAATAAGAGAGTATTGTAACATCCACCAACAATGATTATCTTGAACAATATGAACAACCATCAATCAAATACAAGTACATTACACCCTAATTTAATATTACTCATTAAATTTATTCTTTTAATCCTATTAATTTATATTGTTCACACATTGTTCAAGAATGTTATTAGTTACCTATACTTTTCCATAAAGGATTTCTTTTCACAAAAGAAATGTGACCGACCTAATATTTTTTGTATGTGTACGTATATAAATATAAAATCATGTTATTTGTATATTTTTTGTGTTTATCCACGCACAGTAAACCAGTAGACCTACGATTATGAATTTATGATTAAACATGATTCTAGTTGTATTTTCTTAATTATGGTTCTAGGTGCACATACATTCCATTTACTACATGTTTCACAGAGATATAATTTCTAAAGGCACCCCTCAAATAAAGATTTCAAAAACAACTTTTTTTAAAGACGTATACGTGATAAAATTTAAATTATATATTTTAAAAAATTACACTTTTAACTACATAACACTTAAAATCATAGTTGTTTTTGCTGAGTTTGGCCAGTGTATAGCTCGTCCGGCGATGAATGTCTTCAAGTTTCTCGTTGGGATGAGTTATACGTCGGCAGGGAGAGAACAAAGGGGTGGGTACCTGCAAAAGACACTCTGATGCTCAAGTCAGTAAGTGTTTAAGAGGTATATAATAATTCTATGAATATATAATGTAAGACATGAAATGAAAGTTATCATGTGTTATGTTGTGTTTATAATAATTCTATGAATATAGAATGTATTATTGAAATTAGATATAGAATGTTCTTTTTATAGGCATAAAATTGATGAATAGAATTGATGTTATGACCGTTTGGTCATTAAGATAGAAATGATGGTCATTAAGTCGGTAATGAAGGTGTCAGTTACAAGCAAAAGAATGAATGATAGTTAACGCCGAGTTATAACTCATAATGCATAATAAAGACTGAGTTATAAGGTGACGGATCACAGCCCCCAAGCTTTGTCCGCCGATCATATGATCCAGGCTAAGCTTAGAAAATAAAATGAGTTATAACTCGGTTAAAAGATGAGTGAATAATGATATGGTGAGCCCCAAGCTTAGTCGGGTTATTATGTCGGCACTTATTCAAAAAATAATTGAGTGATAAGAGTCGTTCAATCAAGATAGTTGTGTGGGGGATATTTTTCCGCTTAAGAACAATTTTAGCATTTGATTGTATATGAACTGAAAAGTTCAGAGATAGATATCCATTGACGGAATCGATTGTATGATCCGAGGATATAATGGTTAATTGTCTTGGGAATTTTTCCAGCCCACAACAACTTATTGATAAATTTCTCGCTCAAAGCAATTAGTTATTGAATGTTTACCATTTATAGTGAAAGTTTGACATGAATAAGATAAATTGAGAAAATGAATAGGTATAAAGTCGCAACATATATTGAATAATATATATTGTAAAAGTAAAATAGTTCAAAGTAAAAAAATATATATATACCTTGAAAGTTGATAATTGTAGAGAAGAAGATGACATATATGAATGTCATACATGCCAAATGTAAATATCTGAATTTTGTTTTGTAGGACATGTTTTAATTTGATAATAAAGCAATAAGATAACAGTTATTGAATTATACATTTAGTGTAATGTTTCTAGCAGTTACAGTATGACGAGGGATATTTTTCGTGCAATAATAATAAATTGCCTGTTTAATTTTCTACATTAAACAAATAGTAACATAAAATTTAATAGCATAAAGTGAATAGTGTAACAGTTATATACAATTGATATATAATTAATTTTTTGATAGAATCCAATTTTAAGATTTAAACTCATCATTATTGTCATTTAATTGTATAAATGAAGTTATTAAGCAATAGAATATAGGTGTTTGCTACGGTACGATGATAAATTCATACGTACCGATACGTTAAAAATATGGACAAATAGTAACAAGCCACTTGGAATTTATTTTCCACATCAGCATTTAATTTTTCTTTTTTAAATATATATTATTTCACCACTTTTACTAATACACCCCTTCAATTAAATAAAAACAAAAATATATTTTTTATTTAATTTTATAAAAAGTCTTAAACATCCTTACTTTATTTGATTAGACAAAAATACCCTTTTAAATTAATCAAATTTTAGAATTCAATTAATCCTAATTTTAAAGTTTCAATTAATTTAAACAACAAAACAAAAACATATAAAAAAATAAAAATCAATCGTTCTTCGTCTTCTCCAATTTCTATAATCATTCGTGCGCCTTTTGAAGCAAAGCAAAACATGTCAAAAAAATTAAAAAATCAATCTGTTTTTCATCTTTTTCAATTCTCCTAATATCATTAGTACCCCTCCCGTCTCCTCTGAAACACGCCAAAACGGCAAAACCCTAGCCCTAGGTTCTTTGCCGCCGGCGTCCCCGGACTCAGCGCTTCCGCTTCTTCCTCTTCCCTCTATCCGGAACCCAGGTAGTTTGGCACATCGTCCCATCCTCGCTAGCTTCTCTGTCCGTGGCTTGGAGCAGCTCGCCATCGGGTCACCGCTTGCCGTCGTCTCTGCTCTCGCCGTCGTGTCGCCGTGTCTCTGTCGAAGGTTAGTGGCCCTGCTTTTAATTTTGCTTTAGTTGCTGAATGCTCGATTTTTTATTCTTCCTTTTAATTTCTAAAATTTTTCTTTTCTTTTTTTTTCATCAGAAAAAAATTGATAAAAAAATTTTAATTTTTTGGTCTCAAAGATCTCTGTAGTGAAGCTAGTGGATCCTGAAGTGAAAGAACGCAACGATGAGGAAGAAGGAGGTGAAGAGTTATCTGATATATACCACTCACTGCAGGTTTTCAAGCTGAACTACACGGAGATGATGGAGAAGTTCAAGGTTTGTATATATGCTGATGGAGATCCCAAGACATTTTATCAAACACCTAGGAAGCTCACTGGGAAATACGCCAGCGGTGAGGGATATTTCTTCCAAAAAATTTGGGAGAGCAGGTTCCGAACCCTCGATCCTGATCAGGCACACCTCTTCTTCATACCAATCTCCTGTCATAAGATGCGTGGCAAGGTAAATATTTTCAGTATTTTTTGGTTTTTGCAATGTCTTTGGATTATTTTAACTAACTGTATTTACAAGAATGTGTAGCACTTTGTTGGATAGGGGAGCATTGTTATTTTTTTAAGTGGTGGTTACTATTGAGATCTGAGAAGGTTGTGGCATTTGGTTGATGTCTTAGTGTCGATAGCTGTCTTGTTATGGTAATATGTTAATAATGGTAATGAATGGTTTTTTAAGGATTAATTTGTGAATAAGAAATAAGGATACGGCAAAGTGTTTGAACTTTGTTTCGGATATGCGGTATTAGCACCGTTCTTCACTTGTTTCTTCAAATGGGAGGCTGCAAAAGCTGCAGTAAGTTTCTCAGTATAATAGTTTAAATTATATTATTTTATATCATTTTGAATTTTTGTTTGTTGATCATCCACCCCTCCCCCCAAACCCTACTTTTTCTTGGCAGATGCTTGGAAATTCATTTCAAAGGAAGCCTACAATCTTGAGAAATGGGGGTACTCCACCAGTGGTTGTAAGGCATCTTTTCTTTGCTTCCCTGACAGTTCTTGAATTATAGTTCTCTGAAGATTCACTTTTCATTTTCATTTTCCTCACATAATTCTAGTGTACTTCATCTACTAATCTGCCCTACATTATTGCATAGTAGTGAAAGCATCGACCTTCATATTTATATTTTGTTTCCATTTTCATTTATCCTTTTGGTTGTTGAATATTTAACACGTTAACAGAAACCAAAACGAAGACCATCTTTACAATATGGTGATAAGTGCCACCGTTCCTCGCGCAGCATGTCTGTTAGTCCTACTCCTGAACGTGTTCGTGTCAGGGGCGGTCGCCAGCATTTAACGCCATAGCATCCACTTTTGAGAAGCCTAAAGATAGGAACCTTTCAACCCCACCTCCAATTGTGAGAAAAGTGTATCCAAAATCAGGGACAGCAAACTTGAATACTCTTTCTCTTGGTCTTGGATCTAAGTCTTCAGCCATAGCTCGGCTTACTTCTAGTTTTGAAATGCCTTCAGCACGGGGAAAGTTGATACCTCAGTCGCTTAGAGGTATGAAATAATAAACTTGATGAGTTTTCTCCTCCATTGATATTTGATTTCAGTAATAGATTTTGCTTTAATGTAATATTCCTCATCTGTTTCTTGCGTTGTTATGCTGTAAAGTGACTTCCAATACACTCAAATCAAACCCAAAAAGAAGTGATAGTGAGGATTCTATGAGCAGCAGATTAGAATCTCTTACAGAGGAAGATGCAAAAGAAGGTGAAGCTGACGATGATGAAGGACTCCCAGTTTATCCGTATGATAGCGTTAACACAGCTTCTACCAATCCAGTACCAGACATTGATGTGACTAAACGAGAGGTATAAGCTTTTTCTTAAGGTGATTCAAAGATGATAGCTAAGATGTTACACATATTATATTAAGCAGTTTAGTCAAATATATTAAACCATCTAACAGTTCTCAACTATCATCTTCCTATAAAATCACCTTCATCTTAGTCACCTTTTCTTAATACCTTCAAAGCTGTATTTATAAGATTTATTCATTTTGGTTCTTACTTGTTTGAGCTACATGCATGTAGGCTTATCTGTCAGCAACAGAGTTCAAAGAAAAACTTAGCATGACGAAGACTGAATCTTACAAATTGCCGAAATGGAAACAAAACAAACTCAAAGTGATCGTTCAATTGTTCTGAGGTTTACATTATACTTTGCCTCGTGTTGATTCAATGCAGTTCAAGTTGCAGGTAGAAGGAAACTTTGCCTGTCACTGTCTACATATTTTTTAACTTCCACATTGTTGTCTTTGCTCTTTTTCTTATACACCTCAGATATGCTATCTATTCTGTAGTGATAAACTGGCATGGATTGAAAGGGACAGCATCAGTGTTTTTTAACATAGCTGCTTCTGCTCCTCCCAAGATGGATTTCATGATGTAGAGAGAAACTGGAGATTTTCCACCATTCTCCACCTTTATTTGTAGTGGTTTGATGATGTGCAGAGTTTTTTTCTTTGTTGAGAACTGCTTGAGGTTGCCTTTATTGAATTCTCTCTAATCATTCTTTCATTCATTATTAATTTTGGTGAAGCAATTTTGAGCTTGCAATTTGATAATATCTTAGGTTGTATTGATAATTGAGGATAACATTTGTACAGCAGAGTGTATAAACCACTCAAGTTATTTTTTTTGCAAATAAAAGTATCATCTTTTTCTCTTCTTATTCTTGTTTATGGCAACTTTTTCTTGCTTTTGTTGATCTTCAACTCTACAAATTAAGTTTAGAAGAAAAGCATCTTAAAGTTCACAGCGTCCTAAAAAATAGCATATATTTAATTATTTATTTATTTATTAAAAAGATAATTAAAACATAAATTAATACGAAGAATAAACACAGATAATTAGAAAAAATTTTGATTTCAAAATATTGATAGACTACTGAAAGAAAATCTTGGAACAACGATTAATCGTCTTTGTAATCTCAAAGTCTCTATAATTTCAAAATTACGATTTCAAGCCATAAAATTAACTACGGTCTCAAATTCTGAGTTAATGCAGAATGCTATGTTTATAGACTACTGGTCTACTATAAGAATATCATTTATTAAAAGTAACATATTTCTCGCTAAATATTAAAATTACTGTGTCCATATCTTTAGTTTTCCAATTCCAAGATAAAGTCACCATTTTGAAGTTCTTCTCCATTGGAACCAGTTCCTTCAATATCACCTTTCCCCTCATTATATCTACTACCATTCACTTGCACCACATTCTTCTCCTGCTCACTACCATTCACATGCACCACATTCTTCTCCTGCTTGAGTTTCCAACTTTCAACCCTTTCTTTCCAGTCAACATTTCCAAGACCATGAGAATTTAAGTCCTTTGATGGATCTACAATTCTTACTGGAGCTGTAACAAGAAAGATATTATCAAGTAAGAATCCATAACAACCATGAAAATATAATATGGTATATCATCAGTTCAAGCCAAACCCACACCTGGTTGCATTTGATCAACATATGGAAGTGAGTGAACCTTGTCAAATGGACCTAAAGGGCCTGATGTAGTTCGACCTGATTACGTATCAGGTGTAGCAGTCTCCCTAGAAATCTGTACAAAAACTTGTTCAGTAAGTGATATTACAAATGAAGTAGTATGAGAAGTTAACTAAACATTATTACTTTAGGATTATGGAAATTGCTAATCATAGAAGCAAGAGCATGGAAATGCACAATATGAAGTAAGATCCAACCAGGGAAATAAGTTATTATAGTTAGAATCTAAAAATCCAAGTTTGATGCATTACTTGGTGTCGATGAGTCAAAAGTGGAATTGGTTGTTCATGTCTTGAAGAGGAAGAGATGTCAGTGATGAGCGGATAATTTATACGCTTTTTGGCATTGTTTTCAGTATGTTTTTAGTATGATCTAATTGGTTTTTAGTATATTTTTATTAGTTTTTAGTTAAAATTCACTTTTCTGGACTTTACTATGAGTTTGTGTATTTTTCTGTGATTTCAGGTATTTTCTGGCTGAAATTGAGGGTCCTGAGCAAAAATCTGATTCAGAGACTGAAAAGGACTGCAGATGCTGTTGGATTCTGACCTCCCTACGCTCGAAGTAGATTTTCTGGAGCTACAGAAGCCCAATTGGCGCGCTCTCAACGGCGTTGGAAAGTAGACATCCTGGGCTTTCCAGCAATATATGATAGTCCATACTTTGCCCAAGATTTGATGGCCCAAACCGGCGTTGCAAATCAGCTTCAGAATTCCCAGCGTTTAACGCTGGAACTGGCATAAAAATTGGAGTTAAACGCCCAAACTGGCACCAAAGCTGGCGTTTAACTCCAGAAAGAGTCTCTACACGAAAATACTTCAATGCTCAGCCCAAGCACACACCAAGTGGGCCCGGAAGTGGATTTTTACGTCATTTTACTCATTTCTGTATACCCTAGGTTACTAGCTTACTATTAATAGGATCTTTTGACATTGTATCTGTACCTCATGACACTTTACACGTTTCTTGGTGTACCTTCCACGGCATGAGTCTCTAAACCCCTTGGTTGGGGGTGAGGAGCTCTGCTGTGTCTTGATGGATTAATGCAATTACTACTGGTTTTCATTCAATCATGCTTGCCTCCATTCTAAGATATTACTTGTTCTTAAACCGGATGAATGCGATGATCCGTGACACTCATCATCATTCTCAACTATGAACGTGTGCCTGACAACCACCTCCGTTCTACCTTAGATTAAGTAGATATCTCTTGGATTCTTTAATTAGAATCTTCGTGGTATAAGCTAGAACTGATGGCGGCATTCAAGAGAATCCGGAAGGTCTAAACCTTGTCTGTGGTATTCTGAGTAGGATTCAATGATTGGGCGTTAGTGACAGACGCA
>NC_029780.3:108353360-108354088 GCF_000817695.3 Arachis duranensis | reverse complement strand
GGGATTGCAAAAGTGTGATTGCAATTTCGTGCACCAAGTTTTTGGCGCCGTTGCCGGGGATTGTTCGAGTTTGGACAACTGACGGCTTATCTTGTTGCTTAGATTAGGACTGTTTTGTTTTTGTTGGTTTAGAGTCTTTTCGTTGAGTCTAGTTTCATATTTTAAGTTTGGTGTCAATTGCATGCTTTTGCTTTTCTTTTAATTTTCGAATTTGCATGTCCTTAGTCCCTTTTTGATCCTTAAAAATTCTAAGTTTGGTGTCCTCTTTGTGTTTTTCCCTTAAAATTTTCGAAAATCAGTTTTTGATTTTCTAAAAATTTTAAGTTTGGTGTCATTTTGTTGTTTTTCTCTTTCCTCATTTCAAAAATCAAATCTTTTTCAAAATAATTTTCAATCATATCTTCTCAATTGCTAATTTCAAAATCTTTTTAATTGACTAATTGATTCAGTTTTCAATTTGCTTTGATCTTATTTTCTTTTAGTTTTCGAAATTTGATTTTATTTTCCTTTTATTTTATTTTATTATTTTCGAAAAAAAAAATATTTTTATTTCACTTGTGAATCCATATCATATTCCCTTTCTCCATCATGGACCTAAGTGGAATTGAACAGTCCAGAAGGACTCTGGGGTCATATGCTAACCCCATTACAGCTGCATATGGGAGTAGCATCTGTACACCTCCCATCAAAGCAAGCAGCTTTGAGCTAAATCCTCAACTCATTATCAT
>NC_029780.3:108351514-108351894 GCF_000817695.3 Arachis duranensis | reverse complement strand
TAGGAAGACCTTTCCTAGCAACTGGACGAACCCTCATTGACGTCCAAAAAGGGGAATTACCCCTGAGAGTCAATGAGGATGAGTTTAAGTTGAATGTTGTCAAAGCTATGCAGCATCCAGACACATCAAATGACTGCATGAGCACTGATATTATTGACTCTTTGGTGGAGGAGGTCAATATGACTGAAAGTCTTGAATCAGAGCTAGATGACATCTTTAAAGATGTTCAGTCTGATCTGGAGGAACTAAAGGAAATAAAAGAAATTCTGAAAATTCCTCAAGAAAAAGATAAACCTCCTAAACCAGAGCTCAAGCCACTACCACCATCCCTGAAATATGCATTTCTGGGAGAAGGTGACACTTTTCCAGTGATCATAAGC
>NC_029780.3:108349009-108351255 GCF_000817695.3 Arachis duranensis | reverse complement strand
GCTGGGATTATTTATCCTATTTCTGACAGCCCCTGGGTGAGCCCTGTCCATGTTGTCCCCAAGAAGGGAGGCATAACAGTGATTCATAATGAAAAGAATGAACTGGTTCCTACAAGAACAGTTACAGGGTGGCGCATGTGTATTGACTACAGAAGGCTCAATACAGTCACCAGAAAGGATCATTTTCCTTTACCATTCATAGACCAGATGCTAGAGAGACTAGCAGGTCATGAATACTACTGCTTTTTGGACGGATACTCAGGTTACAACCAAATTGCAGTAGATCCTCAGGACCAAGAGAAAACAGCATTTACATGTCCTTCTGGAGTATTTGCCTACAGAAGGATGCCTTTTGGTCTGTGCAATGCACCTGCAACCTTTCAGAGGTGCATGCTCTCTATCTTCTCAGATATGGTAGAGAAATTTCTGGAAGTCTTTTATGGATGACTTTTCAGTATTTGGAGACTCATTCAGCTCATGCCTTAACCATCTAGCACTTGTTCTAAAAAGATGCCAAGAGACCAACCTAGTTTTAAACTGGAAAAAATGTCACTTTATGGTAACTGAAGGAATTGTCCTTGGGCATAAAATTTCAAACAAAGGAATAGAGGTGGATCAAGCTAAAGTTGAAGTAATTGAAAAATTACCACCACCTACCAATGTTAAGGCAATTAGAAGCTTTCTGGGGCATGCAGGATTCTACAGAAGGTTTATAAAGGATTTTTCAAAAATTGCCAAACCTCTAAGTAATCTGCTAGCTGCTGACACGCCATTTATCTTTGATAAGGAGTGTCTGCAGGCGTTTGAGACCCTGAAAGCTAAGCTGGTCACAGCACCAGTCATCTTTGCACCAGACTGGACATTACCATTTGAACTAATGTGTGATGCCAGTGACCATACCATTGGTGCAGTGTTGGAACAAAGGCATGACAAGCTTCTGCACATTATTTATTATGCCAGTTGTGTTCTAAATGATGCACAGAAGAACTACACAACCACAGAAAAGGAGTTACTTGCAGTGGTTTATGCCATTGACAAGTTCAGATCTTATTTAGTAGGATCAAAAGTGATTGTGTACACTGATCATGCTGCTCTTAAATATCTACTCACAAAGCAGGATTCAAAGCCCAGGCTCATAAGATGGGTGTTGCTTCTGCAAGAGTTTGATATAGAAATAAGAGACAGAAAAGGGACAGAGAATCAAGTAGCTGATCACCTGTCCCGGATAGAACCAGTAGCAGGAGCATCCCTCCCTCCTACTGAGATCTCTGAAACCTTTCCGGATGAGCAATTGTTTGCTATTCAGGAAGCTCTGTGGCTTGCAGACAGTGCAGACTATAAGACTCAAGGTTCTCCTTCTGTAACCATGGAGAGGAAGCATGAAGAGCTTCTCTCAAAACAGAGTCAAACAGAGCCCCCACAGTCAAACTCTAAGTTTGGTGTTGGGAGGCCACCACCAACTTCTAAGTTTGGTGTTGAACCCCCACATTCAAACTCTAAGTTTGGTGTTGGGAGGTCCCAACATTGCTCTGAACATCTGTGAGGCTCCATGAGAGCCCACTGTCAAGCTATTGACATTAAAGAAGCGCTTGTTGGGAGGCAACTCAATGTTATATTTATTATTTTCCTTTTTTATTTTATGTTTTCTATAGGTTGATGATCCTGGGAAGTCACAAATTCAATTGAAAAAGCAGAAACAGAATGAAAAACAGGAAGAAAAATAGCACACCCTGGAGGAAAACCTTGCTGGCGTTTAAACGCCAGTAAGGGCAGCAAATGGGCGTTTAACGCCCAGTCTGGCACCATTCTGGGCGTTTAACGCCAGAAAGGGGCACCAGACTGGCGTTAAACGCCAGGAATGGGCACCAAGCTGGCGTTAAACGCCAGAAATGGGCACCAGCCCGGTGTTTAACGCCAAGATTGGCAGAAGGAGCATTTTTGCTCGCCACTTGGTGCAGGGATGAATTATCCTTGACACCTCAGGATCTGTGGACCCCACAGGATCCCCATCTACCCCACCACTCTCTCTCTTCTTTCTTCTTTTGCTCGAGGACGAGAAAACCTTCTAAGTTTGGTGTGGTAAAAGCGTTGCTTTTTGTTTCTCCATAACCATTTATGGCACCTAAGGCCGGAGAAACCTCTAGAAGGAGGAAGGGGAAGGCAAGAGCTTCCACCTCCGAGCCATGGGAGATGGAGAGATTCATCTCAAGGGATGCACTTTCCTCCACAAAACTATTGGGAGCAAA
>NC_029780.3:108346739-108348909 GCF_000817695.3 Arachis duranensis | reverse complement strand
ATGAAAAGAAACATATCAATAGCATCACATTCACATCAATCGCATTATGTGACTTTTCTAAAGTCAAAACCAATCCAAAACATATTAAGATACATACATGTGAATCTAAATACACATATGAGCTGAGTAAGTTTACCTTTTTTCTCTACAAATTCTTAAAAAATGAGACCAATAAAAGCCATTCCTAAAACATGAAGCGGTGAAATGAACAAATTTGCAGCAGTACAAAGCCTTAGGACAACCAACACAATACAATTTTAGTATGCTCATCAAGATTTTCAACATAGTTTTAACAAAACCTCAGATGTCCATGATGGAGGAAGTGGCTTCAAGGATATAAGGGACTTCAAAAACACCACGAATGAGAAACAATATATTAAGTAAAGTAGCATTAGAACACAGGGTATCCTTCACAGTTCAAGTTTTAGTTTGGTATATCCCATCTATCTATCTATCTATCTATCTATCTATCTATCTATCTATCTATCTATCTATCTATCTATCTATGTTACTTATAACAAAATTTTCAGCCAAATTTTAATAAAGTTTTAACACATTCTTAATAAAGAGTAACAAAATTTTCCAAATCTTTCTGATGTTAAGCATATTAGAAAAAGAAACCTAACTTTTAGGAGCCAGAAACAAAATCATGAAATTTAAACATGATCAAATTCAGACCAAAACCTTAATCAGAAAAATCAATGTCTAATATTATTATCTCAAACGCGACGGAAGAAGCATAGGCCTCACCATTTGTGCGCCTCCTCCCGCGACCTCACCCCTTCTTTCCCCTTCGCAGCGCATTCTCTCTCTTTCTCTCTCTCTCTCTCTCTCTCTCTCTCTATGTGTGTGTCTCGTCACTTAACGATGACTACGACGATGACGGACGGCGGCAGTAGCGCGATGAAGTAGACAAAGACGAAGACTGAGACCGGCTTGAGGAATAAGCTGTGATTGTTCGACCAGAGGAGGATGGAGCAGATGCGGCGCGACGCGGCGGCAGAGATGAGCTACGACGACGCTGAAACAGTAGGGACGACGACTGGACGAGATTCGACGGCGGCGCTAGGAAGGCGGCAGTGACACAGCTTAGAAGAGAGTGTTGATGCTAGGGTTTGAGAGAGGGAAGCAAATGCGTGAGACCGATAGGCTGGTTCCATTTTCCTCTAATACCAAAACGGCGACGTTTTTGGCAGAAAAGTGAAAATCGGCCGGATCCTGGTTCGGTCCGACCGGCCAGTTCTCGACCAGTTCAATGGTTTCAGAGCGATTTTGGAATTGCCGATTTTACCTATTAAACCGAATCGGAATTGTTGGCGGTTTTCGGTCAGACCGGTTTGATCGGTCAGTCTGGTCCGGTTTTTAAAACCATTATCTTTACAAAGAAATTCTTCAGGAACATAAAGTTTTCAATAAAAGAAATATAAACCAAATAAGCTCTTTTACAAAATTAGCATAAACTCACAAGCTCTAATTTTATAAGCGACACTTTAAATTCACTACAGACAACAAAAACAATGAAAAGGGGCATAAAAGAATGACAAACAATGACAATCAAAATGGTTAGGGTTTCGAAGTTTTAAAAATTCATATATGAAGTCTTTTTTCAATCCAAGCGGTGTAATACCCGGTCTAACTGAAATTAATCAAACAATAAGTTAAGTAGGAGCGAATATGGGTGGAAGATTTGGCAATTGGAATTTGATGATTTAAATATGATATCTGGATTCAGTGAATTTTTCCGAGTCGGAAGACATAGTTTTCTGCGTAAAAGCGCGCAGTGGAATTTTGACCAGCAGTACCGGCTGAGGCCTGTCTGGTACTGCAGTTGAGAAAATTGATTATGAGTAAATAGGATTAAAAAATGAGGAATTATGATTAGGGAAGGTAGAAATATTTAAAGTGCGATTTGGAGCGCTAATCTTAAAGGTTTTGGCCCAAAATTGGGCCAACGGACAAAAATAAGTGAACTGGGCCTAAGTGGGCCCAAGACCCAACATATATAAACATTAGTTATGAGCATTTCAGCTCATTTTTACCCTAAAAGAGAGGTTGGGGCGCTGAAATAGAGAAGAGAGAAGAGAAGAGAGAAAACCTAACTCTCCTTGATCTTCAAACCACCATAACTTGAGCTACGGAGCTCCGATTGACGAGCCGTTTGCGGCCACGC
>NC_029780.3:108343441-108343805 GCF_000817695.3 Arachis duranensis | reverse complement strand
GGTTCGTCCCACTTGCTCCAGGTTAATGTTTGAGATTTGATAACAATGAGAATTGACATTATGAATTGAGATTGAATGAATATATGTTTGAGATACCTGGACAGTAGCAAGGGTTGTGGTCCGTCCCGCTTGCTCCGGGTTAATGCTTAAGATACCTGGGCAGTAGCAAGGGTTGTGGTTCGTCCCACTTGCTCCAGGTAAGAGATTGTGACGCCTGGGTAGTAGCGGCAGTAGTGGTGAATCCACTCGCTCCAGGTTGAGCTTTTAAACACCCGCCTGGGTGGTAGCCGCAGTAGTGGTTGTTCCACTGGCTCTGGGTTGAGCGGGTAGTAGCAAGGGGGTTGTAGCTCAAACCTACTTGCTC
>NC_029780.3:108276232-108342658 GCF_000817695.3 Arachis duranensis | reverse complement strand
GATACGTCTTCGCGATTTTATTTCTACTCTTTTCAGGCTTCTCGATTAATACTCCTTTCAAAATTACCTATGTTTATATATTAAAAATCCACCTGAGAGTCGTACCACCGTAATATCATTGACTTATGACTCGAGCATAAGGATTTGAATATTAGGGTGTTACATTATGGTATCAGAGCAGTTCGTCCTCGTGAGCCTGAGGGATGGAACTGCTTATGCTTCAATGCATACTCTGAGTCTGTGCCTGTGCTAGTTAGGGTATCTAACCGATACATCTAGCATGAAGTCCATGAGTGTACCTTTGGTACTTTGAAGCACTATACTTCCGATATTGAGACTGATCAACTTGATATCGATTGTTTGGTGTGTATAGGAACCAGATGGCGCCTCGTGGACCCGATCGGGGACGTGAGAGAGGTCGTACTAGCACGCAAGAACCGGAAGTCGACTCGAATAACCCGGTAAACCTTATGGCGGCGTTAGAGGGTATGGCTGCTGCTATGCAAGCCACTGCGGAGGCTCTTAGGCAACAAATAAATCATAATGGCAATGGCAGAAGGGAAGCTCGGGGCCCGATGACACTGGCAACTTTCTTAAAGGTTAATCCACCTAAGTTCAAGGGAACCACCAATCCGACTGAAGCTGATACTTGGTTTTAGGCCATGGAGCGAGCACTACAAGCGCAGTTGGTGCCTGAAGAGCAGTGTGTTGAATTTGCTACCTATCTGCTCACAGAGGAAGCATCGCATTGGTGGCAAGGGGCTCGACGTCTCCTACAACAGGGGAATGATCCTATCACTTGGGATGCCTTCCAGGTGGAAATATCACTTAGGATGCCTTCCAGGTGGAATTCTATAAGAAGTACTTTTCGAATTCCGCCAGAACAGCCAAGGAATTGGAGTTACTGCAGCTGAAGCAAGGTGCTATGTCCGTATTTGAGTATACAGACAAATATGAGGAGCTATTCAGGTTTTTCCGCATGTGTCAAGGAACCCCGGGAGACTCTGAGGAATGGAAGTGTATTAAGTATGAGGGAGGACTTCGAAGTGAAATCCTGAGCTCCGTTGGACCGATGGAGATTAGGGTCTTCTCCGAACTCGTGAACAAGAGCCGTATTGCTGAAGAATGTGTGAGGAAGGCTGTTGAGGCGAAGAATGACCGCCGGGAACCCCACCGCAGGGAGCACAATCAAGAATACCCAACAAGAGGTCAAGAGTTTAAGGGGAGAGGGTACATACAACACTTTCCCCAAGGACGGAATAACTTTGCGACGAGTGAGGAGTCCCAAAGGAACGGTAAGGGAAAACGGGTAGCGGCTACTTCTGATGTTTTGAGCTGTCAGAGATGTGGAAGTCATCACCCAAATAGGCCATGCCGATTGGGGTTAGGTGTATGTTACAAGTGCGGGTTACCAGGGCATGTATCAAGAAATTGCCAACAAGGAGAGAGTCAGGATACGGGCCGATTGCGACAGTAAGATTGAGGTAATTATTATCATCAAGCTTAAAGGACAGTGCGTGATTTTATAATACCGCATGTACAGTGGAACTGGGACTGTCGAGCTTAATATTAGACTGAGAAGCAAACCAGATGGTCCGAGTAAGGAATTACCTTAATACAAATGGATAAATGCCTCTGATGTAAATGATTTTCTGTTAAGAATGATGTGTTGTGTTTGTTATATAGTTGGTTAATTTTTGGATTTTTGGTAAAACGGATTGAACCCGTGACTTTTAGTTCCTTTGATTTAAACAGATAAGAAATGGTCCTAAATGATGGATTTAGAAACGTTGATTTGAAATACCAGTCATGCTAAGTTGTGGTTGGGTACTTGAGGAAATAAGTGATGGAGCTAATACTTGACGAGAAATCAAAGTGGCATAGCGGAAGCTTGCTAAAGCGTACTAGCATAGTATGGTAATAATAAGGAAAAGTGGGGTATGATTAGAAATGCCTTATGCTTTGAGTACTTAAAAGTTTAGTGAGCTTATACAGATAATGATTCTAGATAATTGGAATTAATTGCAATGCTGATGCGGTACTGAGATTGGTTTGAGGTTAGTATCAAATTTTCAATTAAGCTTACAACACAGAAGTGGTTCAAGGAATCAAAATGCTAGAGTGAAAATTAAGCTTCACCTAAATTCAACTATAATCGAACAAAAGACATAAATATTAATTTTCAACAAGAGTCCATAAAAAATATAGTGCATAATAATTTTTTAAGTAAAAGAGATGAAACTAACAATTCTTAATAGTTAATATAAACTAAAAAATTAATGTTTATGTCTTTAGTTCAATTAAGAGTTGTTAGTTTCATCTCTTTTACTTAAAAAATTATTATGCACTATATTTTTTATGGACTCTTTTTGAAAATTAATGTTTCTGTCTTTAGTTCAATTATAGTTGAACTTAGGTCAAGCTTTATTTTCACTCTTGCATTTCGACTCCTTGAACCACTTCTATGTTGTAAGCTGGACAAGTAATGGTTTTAATCAATGTTCTGAAAAACGGTTTGAATCGGCCGTTAGAACCAGTTGAACCGTGATCCGCTGTGAAAAACGACTCGGACAAATGTTAAAACCGCCAATTTAAAAAATCGTGATTGAACTGTTGAACCGACTGGGAACCGGTCGGTCGGACCGAACCGTGACCCTGCCGGTTTTTTGAATAGGGGAAAACGAAGAACGCGTTGCTCTGTGTTGTGACACTCCCCCTTTCGTTCCTAACTTTCCTTCCTTCATTCATTCTGAAGGTTCTAAAAACCGGTTTGAACCGACTAGTCAAATCGATAGAACCGTAAACTGATAGAGTAAACGACTCGGGCAGATGCTAAAACCGGTATTTTGAAAAACCAATATAAGACCGTCGAACCGGTAAAAAATAGGTCTATCAAACCAAATCGGGACCCGGCTGGTTTTCTGAATGTTTGCAAAAAGCCAAAAATAGCGCCGCTTGGATTGAAAAAAGAATTCATATATGAATTTTTAAAACTTCGAAACCCTAACTATTTTGTTTGTCATTGTTTGTCATTCTTTTATGCCCATTTTCATTATTTTTGTTGTCTGCAGTGAATTTGAAGTATCGCGGGTTTCACCCATGTGATCATCTTATTAAATTAGAGCTTGTGAGTTTATGCTAATTTTGTAAAAGAGCTTATTTGATTTATGTTTCTTTTGTTGAAGACTTAATGTTCCTGAAAAATTTCTTTGTAAAGATAATGGCTCTGAAAATCATACCGGACCGGCCGATCTAACCAGTCCAACTAAAAACCGCCAACAATTCCGATTCGGTTTAATAGGTAAAATCGGCAATTCAAAAACCACTCTAAAACCATTGAACTGGTCGAGAACCGGCCGGTCGGGCCGAACCAGGACCCGGCCGATTTTCCCTTTTTTGCCAAAAACGTCACCATTTTGGTATTAGAGGAAAATGGAACCAGCCTCTCCGTCTCATGCATTTGCTTCCCTCTCTCAAACCCTAGCCTCAACACTCTCTTCTAAGCTGCGTCACCGCCACCGTCGAATCTGGTCCAATCGTTGTCCCTACTGTTTCAGCGTCGTTGCAGCTCATCTCTGTCGTCGCGTCGCTCCGCATATGCTCCACCCTCCTCTGGTCGAACAATCACAGCTTATTCCTCGAGCCGATCTCAGTCCTTGTCTTTGTCTGCTTTGTCGCACTACTGTCGCCGTCCGTCATCGTCGTAGTCATCGTTAAGTGACGAGACACACAGACAGAGAGAGAGAGAGAGAGAATGCACTGCGAAGGGGAAAGAAGGGGTGGAGGTCGCGGGAGGAGGCGCGCGAATGGTGAGGCCTATACTTCTTCCGTCGTGTTTGAGATAATAAGATTAGACATTGATTTTTCTGATTATGGTTTTGGTCTGAATTTGATCATGTTTAAATTTCATGATTTTGTTTCTGGCTCCTAAAAGTTGGGTTTCTTTTTCTAATATGCTTAACATCAGAAAGATTTGGAGAAGTTTGTTACTCTTTATTAAAAATGTGTTGAAACTTTATTAAAATTTTGTTGGAAATTTTGTTATAAGTAACATAGATAGATAGATAGATAGATAGATAGATAGATAGATAGATAGATAGATAGATAGATAGATAGGATATACCAAACTGAAACTTGAACTGTGAAAGATACCCTGTGTTCTAATGCTACTTTACTTCATATATCGTTTCTCATTCGTGGTGTTTTTGAAGTCCCTTATACCCTTATACCCTTGTTAAAATTATGTTGAAAATCTTGATGAGTAGAAAAAATTGTATTGTGTTGGTTGTCCTAAGGTTTTGTACTGCTGCAAATTTGTTCATTTCACCGCTTCATGTTTTAGGAATGGCTTTTATTGGTCTCATTTTTTAAGAATTTGTTTTATTTTTAATAATTTGTTCCTATCTCATGATATGCTTTCAGTGACATACGCATTATATTTTGTTTACGTTTGTGTTCGTATTTGTTTGCCGGATTATTTAATGTCTCCATTTGACTAGAGATATAAGAAGCATTATTTTTAAAGGTGGGTTTTCTTGACCATCATTATTACTTCTATGTTTTATGATTTTTCTGCTAGTGGTGCTTATTATTATGCCATTTTGATATTATGATTGATTTGATCATAATTAGATGGATTTAGAATCAATACATGTTACCTAATATTAGTATCTTTGATATATGAATTAAGCTTTGTTGGGATTTGAAGTGAAGATTTTTCTTTTTACTTTTGTTTTATCTTATTTATTTATTAGCTCTTTGGGATATTTCTTTGCATTTTGATCATTCCCTCTTGATGCGGGAGTTCTAGTGCAACTCTGGTTTTCCCTTTTTTCTGGGGTTTGAAGTGGAAGTGGGAGTTCGGGTGATTTGGATTACACCCGAGAGAAGGGGCTGGTTGATGCAGCTTTTGCTTAAATAATTAAAAGTTCATTTATGCTCAACTTTGAAGATGCTGTCTGATCAGAGAAAAAAGGTAAACTTACTCAGCTCATATGTGTATTTAGATTCACATGTATGTATCTTAATATGTTTTGGATTGGTTTTGACTTTAGAAAAGTCACATAATGCGATTGATGTGAATGTGATGCTATTGATATGTTTCTTTTCATGGAGTTTTGCGATTGATGTGAATGTGAATGAGATTGGATATTTTTCTTATAGATCTATGTACTTATACAGTGATATTATTGATAATTGTTAATGAATTGAACTTAAACTTTTTTTCTTACTATACATCACAAAGATTGTAACGAAGTCAAACTAATTTCCATTCTAAGATTCGAACTAGCCCTGCTTGAGCATTTCCTTTGGATGGTAAATGACTAGTTTTGTTTATCAGTTTATAAGAGTTTGATGAAGCTAATATGGTTTAAATTCTACTGATGCAATTCAACTTGTGAAATGCCTTTTATTCTGTAGCCTAAACCCCTGAAGAATTTGAATGGATCAATCTATCAAATTTGTGGTGAAAGTGTTGGATTAACAGACAGCGGCGATGTCGTTGTTGCTTGCAATGAGTGTGCATTTCCAGTTTGTCGTCCTTGTTATGAATACAAGCGAATGGATATACCAGTGTTGCCTCCAGTGCAAGACTAGATACAAAAGGTGTAAAGGTAGTTTACTTTGTGCATGTGTTTTCTTTTTTTCTGTTTTGGACTCTGATGATCCTTTGTCTTAACTTTGAATTGAACTGAAAGAATCATCTTTGGATTTCAGGGAGTCCTCGAGTGGATGATGTGGATGATGTTGATGATTTGGCGAATGAGTTAAGTTATGGCCAAGGAAAGGCCAAGGCACGGCCGCAGTGGGATGAAGATGCTGACATCTCTTCCTCTTCAAGACATGAACAACCAATTCCACTTTTGACTCATCGACACCAAGTAATGCATCAAACTTGGATTTTTAGATTCTAACTATAATAACTTATTTCCCTGGTTGGATCTTACTTCATATTGTGCATTTCCATGCTCTTGCTTCTATGATTAGCAATTTCCATAATCCTGAAGTAATAATGTTTAGTTAACTTCTCATACTACTTCATTTGTAATATCACTTACTGAACAAGTTTTTATACAGATTTCTAGGGAGACTGCTACACCTGATACGTAATCAGGTCGAATTACATCAGGCCCTTTAGGTCCATCTGACAAGGTTCACTCACTTCCATATGTTGATCAAATGCAACCAGATGTGGGTTTGGCTTGAACTGATGATATACCATATTATATTTTCATGGTTGTTATGGATTCTTACTTGATAATATCTTTCTTGTTACAGCTCCAGTAAGAATTGTAGATCCATCAAAGGACTTAAATTCTTATGGTCTTGGAAATATTGACTGGAAAGAAAGGGTTGAAAGTTGGAAACTCAAGCAGGAGAAGAATGTGGTGCATGTGAATGGTAGTAAATATAATGAGGGGAAAGGTGATATTGAAGGAACTGGTTCCAATGGAGAAGAACTTCAAAATGGTGACTTTGTCTTGGAATTGGAAAACTAAAGATATGGACACAGTAATTTTAATATTTAGCGAGAAATATGTTACTTTTAATAAATGATATTCTTATAGTAGACCAGTAGTCTATAAACATAGCATTCTGCATTAACTCAGAATTTGAGACCGTAGTTAATTTTATGGCTTGAAATCGTAATTTTGAAATTATAGAGACTTTGAGATTACAAAGACGATTAATCGTTGTTCCAAGATTTTCTTTCAGTAGTCTATCAATATTTTGAAATCAAAATTTTTTCTAATTATCTGTGTTTATTCTTCGTATTAATTTATGTTTTAATTATCTTTTTAATAAATAAATAAATAATTAAATATATGCTATTTTTTAGGACGCTGTGAACTTTAAGATGCTTTTCTTCTAAACTTAATTTGTAGAGTTGAAGATCAACAAAAGCAAGAAAAAGTTGCCATAAACAAGAATAAGAAGAGAAAAAGATGATACTTTTATTTGCAAAAAAAATAACTTGAGTGGTTTATACACTCTGCTGTACAAATGTTATCCTCAATTATCAATACAACCTAAGATATTATCAAATTGCAAGCTCAAAATTGCTTCACCAAAATTAATAATGAATGAAAGAATGATTAGAGAGAACTCAATAAAGGCAACCTCAAGCAGTTCTCAACAAAGAAAAAAAACTCTGCACATCATCAAACCACTACAAATAAAGGTGGAGAATGGTGGAAAATCTCCAGTTTCTCTCTACATCATGAAATCCATCTTGGGAGGAGCAGAAGCAGCTATGTTAAAAAACACTGATGCTGTCCCTTTCAATCCATGCCAGTTTATCACTACAGAATAGATAGCATATCTGAGGTGTATAAGAAAAAGAGCAAAGACAACAATGTGGAAGTTAAAAAATATGTAGACAGTGACAAGCAAAGTTTCCTTCTACCTGCAACTTGAACTGCATTGAATCAACACGAGGCAAAGTATAATGTAAACCTCAGAATAATTGAACGGTCACTTTGAGTTTGTTTTGTTTCCATTTCGGCAACTTGTAAGATTCAGTCTTCGTCATGCCAAGTTTTTCTTGAACTCTGTTGCCGACAGATAAGCCTGCATGCATGTAGCTCAAACAAGTAAGAACCAAAATGAATAAATCTTATAAATACAGTTTTGAAGGTATTAAGAAAAGGTGACTAAGATGAAGGTGATTTTATATGAAGATGATAGCTGAGAACTGTTAGATGGTTTAATATGTTTGACTAAACTGCTTAATATAATATGTGTAACATCTTAGCTATCATCTTTGAATCACCTTAAGAAAAAGCTTATACCTCTCGTTGTCTGGTACTGGATTGCTAGAAGCTGTGTTAACGCTACCATACGGATAAACTGGGAGTCCTTCATCGTCGTCAGCTTCACCTTCTTTTGCATCTTCCTCTGTAAGAGATTCTAATCCGCTGCTCATAGAATCCTCACTATCACTTCTTTTTGGGTTTGATTTGAGTGTATTGGAAGTCACTTTACACCATAACAACGCAAGAAACAGATGAGGAATATTACATTAAAGCAAAATCTATTACTGAAATCAAATATCAATGGAGGAGGAAACTCATCAAGTTTATTATTTCATACCTCTAAGCGACTGAGGTATCAACTTTCCCCGTGCTGAAGGCATTTCAAAACTAGAAGTAAGCCGAGCTATGGCTGAAGACTTAGATCCAAGACCAAGAGAAAGAGTATTCAAGTTTGTTGTCCCTGATTTTGGATACACTTTTCTCACAATTGGAGGTGGGGTTGAAAGGTTCCTATCTTTAGGCTTCTCAAAAGTGGATGCTATGGCGTTAAATGCTGGCGACCGCCCCTGACACGAACATGTTCAGGAGTAGGACTAACAGACATGCTGCGCGAGGAACGCTGGCACTTATCACCATATTGTAAAGATGGTCTTCATTTTGGTTTCTATTAACGTGTTAAATATTCAACAACCAAAAGGATAAATGAAAATAGAAACAAAATATAAATATGAAGGTCAATGCTTTCTCTACTATGCAATAATGTAGGGCAGATTAGTAGATGAAGTACACTAGAATTATGTGAGGAAAATGAAAATGAAAAGTGAATCTTCAGAGAACTATAATTCAAGAACTGTCAGGGAAGCAAAGAAAAGATGCCTTACAACCACTGGTGAAGTACCCCCATTTCTCAAGATTGTAGGCTTCCTTTGAAATGAATTTCCAAGCATCTGCCAAGAAAAAGTAGGGTTTGGGGGGAGGGGTGGATGATCAACAAACAAAAATTCAAAATGATATAAAATAATATAATTTAAACTATTATACTGAGAAACTTACTGCAGCTTTTGCAGCCTCCCATTTGAAGAAACAAGTGAAAAACGATGCTAATACCGCATATCCGAAACAAAGTTCAAACACTTTGCCGTATCCTCATTTCTTATTCACAAATTAATCCTTAAAAAACCATTCATTACCATTATTAACATATTACCATAACAAGACAGCTATTGACACTAAGACATCAACCAAATGCCACAACCTTCTCAGATCTCAATAGTAACCACCACTTAAAAAAATAACAACGCTCCCCTATCCAACAAAGTGCTACACATTCTTGTAAATACAGTTAGTTAAAATAATCCAAAGACATTGCAAAAACCAAAAAATACTGAAAATGTTTACCTTGTCACGCATCTTATGACAGGAGATTGGTATGAAGAAGAGGTGTGCCTGATCAGGATCAAGGGTTCGGAACCTGCTCTCCCGAATTTTTTGGAAGAAATATCCCTCACCGCTGGCGTATTTCCAAGTGAGCTTCCTAGGTGTTTGATAAAATGTCTTGGGATCTCCATCAGCATATATACAAACCTTGAACTTCTCCATCATCTCCGCATAGTTCAGCTTGAAAACCTGCGGTGAGTGGTATATATCAGACAACTCTTCACCTCCTTCTTCCTCATCGTTGCGTTCTTTCATTTCAGGATCCACTAGCTTCACTACAGAGATCTTTGAGACCAAAAAATTAAAATTTTTTTATCAATTTTTTTCTGATAAAAAAAAAGAAAAGAAAAATTTTAGAAATTAAAAGGAAGAAGAAAAAATCGAGCATTCAGCAACTAAAGCAAAATTAAAAGCAGGGCCACTAACCTTCGACAGAGACACGGCGGCAACCGGCGACACGACGGCGAGAGCAGAGACGACGGCAAGCAGTGACCCGATGGCGAGCTGCTCCAAGCCACGGACAGAGAAGCTAGCGAGGATGGGACGATGTGCCGAACTACCTGGGTTCCGGATAGAGGGAAGAGGAAGAAGCGGAAGCGCTGAGTCCGGGGACGCTGGCGGCAAAGAACCTAGGGCTAGGGTTTTGCCGTTTTGGCGTGTTTCAGAGGAGAGGGGAAGGGCACTAATGATATTAGGAGAATTGAAAAAGATGAAAAACAGATTGATTTTTTAATTTTTTTGACATGTTTTGCTTTGCTTCAAAAGGCGCACGAATGATTATAGAAATTGGAGAAGACGAAGAACGATTGATTTTTATTTTTTTATATGTTTTTGTTTTGTTGTTTAAATTAATTGAAACTTTAAAATTAAGATTAATTGAATTCTAAAATTTGATTAATTTAAAAGGGTATTTTTGTCTAATCAAATAAAGTAAGGATGTTTAAGACTTTTTATAAAATTAAATAAAAAATATATTTTTGTTTTTATTTAATTGAAGGGGTGTATTAGTAAAAGTGGTAAAATAATATATATTTAAAAAAGAAAAATTAAATGCTGATGTGGAAAATAAATTCCAAGTGGCTTGTTACTATTTGTCCATATTTTTAACGTATCGGTACGTATAAATTTATCATCGTACCGTAGCAAACACCTAGAATATAATACATAATGAAATAAAAATGCAATTGACATGGTTATTATATGTCATTATTGTATAGAACATATATTGAGGTTTGAATATAACTAATAAATCAGTAAGTATTAGTTACTCAAAATATAAATGTAAAAGTATGTTGAATAAAATATATAATTTTACTTGTGTAAATAGAAAACTTTGAAAAAAATAAGCAAATTTGATAAGTGAATTTGTGCTCGGATTGATTGAAAACCGAGTTTTTTTTTCGGATTGATTGAAAGCCGAGTTTATTCTCGGATTGGTTCATTAATCGATTATGAGATGTGGAATATTATGATACGTAAAAATGAAGCAATTTGAATGTATATGATGGTTTCAGTGGCTAAGAGAAGGGGGGGTTGAATCTTAGCCCCCTTTTTCGTGCTAACACTTGCTGACCTTCAGAAGAGACCTTTTTGTTTTTGCTCGTCACTGGACACGAGCAACTTTGTTTTGTCTCGTCCTTTGCCACGAGACTTTTTGTTTTGTCTCGTCACTTGGCACGAGATAATTCTGGCTTTTGCTCCTGTGTAGTAGAAAACAAAAATGGAGTAGAAAGAGAAGAAGATTGCACCCAGATATATCCTGGTTCGGCTGCTAAGTGCAGTGCAGCCTAAATCCAGTCTCCATCACAAACATGATGGAATTTCACTATAATCAATCTGATTACAATTTGTAAAGTGCTAACCCAACTTACAAGGGGATTCCCACAGAATCATGATACACAACATAGATGAACAAAGGAACTCTAAGACATCTATGGCTTTTTCTTTTAATTTTGCACTCTCTGCCTTTTTCCGCTCTATGGCTTTTTTTCATTACAAACCTCACTGTTTGCCTTTTTCCATGAGACTCAAGACATGACAAAATTAAACAGAAAAATACTAAACAGGAGAACATTGAAGGAGAAGAGAAAACTGTTAGCTCAGGTAGCTCTGAGAACTCTGTGCCTTGCACTCTCAAATCTTACTCCTTGCTTCAAACAGTGGTTGTTCCCCCTTTTTAAAGAAGAGGAAAGCCTCCACACTTGAAGCCAAAACCGAACCAACTTCTTCCTCCTTCAACAAACACAGAACCGGTTCGGCCACACAGAGAGAGAAGAGATAACCATGCATTAACCAACATGCAATTACCTCTAGTCCTTTCTTGATCATCACCCTTCATCAATCCGGGCTCTCCATCCTAGGCTTGCTCTCCAAGATGGATTTTTGGCCCTTGATGTCTCATGATGATAATGACTTCATCTGCTTTAATCTCTGCCTTCAACCATCACTTTGCCACTCTAGCTACTCCCTGTGGTGGTTGAGCAGAATCAAAGACAAGCCATGCTTCAAGAATCTCCTCTAGCTGGCCGAATCTTCAATGTCCATTTTTGAGCATGTAAGGCTCAAGATAGTCTCACCAAATCTATCCACATTTGTTGAATATCTTAGCCACAGCTCACTTTTATTTTGGTGTGTTTTCTTGCCATCATTTTGATGGTCTTTAGGCTTGCTTTCTCTCCTTTTGGTAGCTCCTTTTTTGCTTCCATGGCTGCCAATATTTCCTGTGCAATAACCGAAGAGAGAAAGAGATGAGAGAGAGAAGAAAGAATCTGAAGTAAAGCTATTTCAAAGTGATTGAACTAATTAATTGAAAATAGCTTGCTTTTACTTCCCTTAGTTGGCATGTAGCAATGATGCCTTTAGTCAAATCAATCTTCTCTCACTTGCTTATGTTTCCAATGCATTAAATTAAATTTGAATTCCATCCAAGGTGAGGAATGGAATCCGTTGGAAGCATTGAACCATTTCTTTGCTTCTTGGGTTCGGTCAAAGCATGGAAACATTCATCAAAATTGAATTTTGGGCCTTGTGACATTATAATCAAAGCTGGCCCATTTAGATAACATTTGCTTTCCTGATAAAATTGATTTCGGATCAAGCATGGAAAGCACACAAGAAAGCATTTGTTTGGGCTTGCAACAATAATATTTATTCTGACCCAATTATAACTAGCTTTAATTACAAACACAAAGCTGAATCAATAATGCAACAGTTGGGCTTTGTTAATTTTCTTTTGTTTCGGCCCAGCACAAAATCTGCACAACAAAATTATTAATTAAGCATATATGAGTTAGGATTAAATTAATAATTTTGTATTTAAATATTTCAATAATGTTTGTTCATCATCAAAATTAAACAAGAGTTTTCCAAACTCATCAGTATAAAATATATACTTTATAAAAAGTTACGATAGATTGAAATTTGATAAGAGGTATTAAAATTTGAAGGGTCTAATTTGCATGTTTTTAAATATTTTCAATATTAAAGCACAAATTTAACTCTTAAATTTGTATATTTAAAAATTTTAAAATAAAAAAAATAAATCTAACTCTTAAATTTGTAAATTGAAAGAAAAAAAATCAGTGGTATTCATACAAAAACACCAAATATCCACATTATTAGAAGATATCAACTGCACTTCAATCCACAAAAAATAAAAAGCGTAAATATTATAGTCTTTAATTTCATATGCTTTATCAATTTTTAGGTCACTATATTAAAATTAAGCAGTCCCAAGTTAACTTGCAAGCTAGTTTGAAGAAATTCAAGTTATCATCTAGTATTTATAAAAATGACGTTCTATTAATATATACTGATGAAACAATATACAAGTCTACGAAAAAAGGAGAAACAATGAATAACAAACTGGAATAAGGTATGGAAGCTAGGATGGGAGAACATGATGATTACCAGAACATGAAAACAATTTTTTGATCCGTCGAATCAATTTATTCTTCATTCCTTAGTTGTTGCTAAATAGGTTTTGAAACTTCGAACCCTTGGAAATGCAATTAGATTGCTATGTTAGTGAAGGAAGATTTGATACTGAATTCTTGATATATTATACATATGCAAATGAATTCAAGGATAGTTGTTTTTTATGTGGTGGGAAATTTTAGATGTTGAATTGGTCTTGCTTGCAAGAAAGAACTTTTGCAATGAATTAACATCTTGTAGTGTAAGTGAAGGTGGTAGGGTGTTGATTTGGAAGGAAGTTGTAGAATTATCTTCAAACTAAAGAATAAAGTGATGTGCCTAAAATCAGAATCTAAATGGATAGGTGAAATTGATCGGACGTACAACGCATATCATCATCAATCCAATTCCCTTTGAGTTCTTCTAAGATTTCACGATTTCACAATTTTTTATGTGCTATTAGCAAGATATAATTATCTGTCAAAGCTGTTAATAATATTAGAGACAAATTAAGATAAAATAGATGTAATTGTACATTCTGAAGCACCACTAAACCTTGGATGCATGCATGCAAGGGCAGGGAACCTATTGACATTGGTCAATTTGGATAAATGTTATAAAACTTTATATTGCACTAGTTTGTCCCGCAAGTATATGCAGTTGCTGCTATTTCTCCATTACAAAACTTAAACCCAAAACTTGATGACTTGGTTATCACTAGTTGACAATGGATGCAATTATAGGGTTGTTTATGGAATCACCGTCCAATCTGTGACCAAGGGAGCTCCAAAGGTCCCCAAATTAGCAGCCTAATACAAAAATGAAGCCTGAAAACCAAGCATGAAGTAACATGTGTTGAAATTAAGATTGATGGTCTCAGTTTGGATTTAATTGGGATTTAGATATCTCATTTAAGAATAATAAGGACCTAGTTGTCCCAACAAACATTCGATTTTTTTTGCAAATCGAAGGTGGTTCTATATCTAATGGTCTGGGAGCAAAACTCATTCCTCTTTGTGAGTACCAGTTTTATTTTGCATCAAAAGCTATGTCTTTGACAATGAACAAGAAGAAAGAACCAAGCTTTGCAAAAATTTAAAGTGAACAATAAAATTTAAATTTCTTGAATAAAAGGAAAATCAAATTAAATAAAGGAAAAGTATTTGAAAAAATAAAGTACAAATTGAAAGGTAAAGACCGGAAAGGATAAAAGTTGCTAAATTTAAAGGAAAAGAAAGGACATTACAAGAAAGATAAATTGCATGCAAAGAAAGTTACAAGGAATTTAAATGAAAAGTAAAGACATGGAAGGAACTCTTCAAAGAAAAAGACTCTGACTCAGAAAGTCGCTCGAGATATGAGTGAGTGTGAGTGCTTTCTCTAGAAAGATTCCAACCTTTGTTTCTTCAATCTTTCACGTATTTATAGAAGTCTTCAATCAAATTTAGATATAACTTCCACGTGCGTTAATCCCTGAATAACTGTTCCCGCTCTCCTTGAGTGCCGTCTGTAACTGCCACTAACCATCTTCACTTATTAACTTTTTTACTTCTTCGATTATTCACTCTTTTTTTATGAGTCCTAGTCGATCAAAATCCTCTCCTTCATCGATTGACCATCTTTGATGAATCCTATGTAGTTAATCTTCATTTCTTTTTTCGACACCAGTAACCTCTTCTTCGATCAGCTAACCTCCGTTGAGTCTACCTCTTCGATTTTTACATTTGCGTCAATCGATTAATAGAAAGTACCTAACGGAGTACTTTATTGGCTCCAATCCAAAGTTAATTCTGACATATATTTGGAGGTTTATCGATTCTAATATTTTAGCACATGGCAATGATTGAAGTCTAACTTGTCGAATATTGGCTTGTCAAAGAATTCAATAATATCTTTATTGAAAATATTATTTTTGATATAACAAATGCCCCCTAAATATTTTATTTTTCGACTAGAAGGAAGAAAATATAAATACTTACTATTATTTAATATTTTTGAGAGCGGTACCAGTTATTTCTTCATCTTCTTCCTCAAAATTTTTCGCGACATAGTTAATCCATTTTTAGGAATGGAGTTTCAACTGCTTTACCTCGATCAGTTGAAGTAGAAGGAACACGATGCAACTGTCGACCACTTTGGTTATCATCAATTCGATCTCGAAAAGATGGTATTTCTAACACGGCTTCGACCAAAATAACTACATCGAGCCTGTTGCGGTTGATATTCTCTTATTTTCTCCATCACCAAACTCTTGTCAATTCTTGATCCATCCACCTCAATAGCTCTTCTTTGTCGAAACTGATATTCAATGGCTTGATCAATTTGAAACTGACCCCAAATAATTACTTGATCAATTTCATATATTGTACAAATTTTCACAAATAATTACTTGATCAATTTTCATATATTGGTTAAAAAATCAGTTAGAGGATTATAAATTGAAAATTAATAGTATACCTTTATTCTGTGACAATATGAGTGCAATAAACATTTCTAAAAATCCTGTTCTGCACTCTAGAACTAAGCACATTGAAGTTAGATATCATTTTATTAGAGAACATATGCAAAAAGGTAATATTGATATTCAATTTGTGAAATCCGAAGAACAACTCGCTGATATATTCACTAAACCTCTGTGTGAAGATAGGTTCTGTTTATTAAGGAACAATTTGGGTATGTTGGATTTAAGTTTTGTTAAAAATTTGTGATTTTGATAATTTTGTTTGATTTTTGTCTTGTAGGAAATAAGGAGACAAATCTGGAAAGGTAGTGAACAAGTCAAGAAACAGGGGGAGATTGATCACAGGCGTTACTGAACATAAGGCCTACCAAACTCCTTTGGACTTACTCGTTGACTCTCGCCTGTTTTCAGTTTTAAGGGGGAATTCATGTCAAATCAAAATTTTTTTCCCTTACTCTCTCCCTTGATTCAAGTAAAAGATCTTTTAGTTACTTTTTTAATTTTAAAAAATTTTTTGATGATAACCGCTCTATTAAATGACCATTATTCTAATAAACCTCTTTGTACTCAGCATTTAATGCGGTTGTAACCTCTCTCCACACTCATCTCTTCGATCTTCTCTTCATCTTCTCACTCTATACTTCTTCCACCTTCATCATGAGAAAGAAGTTGACTACAAGAAGAAGTAACCAAACCCCTTCCTTCAAAATTCCTCCATCCTCTTCTACTCCCCAAACTCACACCCATATTCGTATACATTTTGTCTCATCTTCTTCACCATCCCCCTCTTCACATTCAACCGAAGCCATGAGAAAGAAAGTCATTCATCAGCGTACCTCCTCACGCAAGAAAATTGGAAAAGAGAAAGGACCTATGGCCGAAAAAGAAGAAGTGTCACAATCCTCTCCACCTCCTTCACCCCCACGGCGATCAACTCCCCATCCATTTGGCCGAAGCTCTCAGTGTTCGAAGGGATACATTCTTCGCAACACTAGAGAACCATCAAACTTGGATTCTATAAACATCAAAAATAAGTTCAATAAGAATCACTCTCACTTTTATCCGGCTTGGTTCACCTCTTGCGTTGCCTACGAGTTTCATTCTCAAGTTCTTGTTAACCGTCATCTATGTGCCTCTCACATAGTGAATTTGGAGACTCTGAATGCAAAAGGAATTGACTTCACTGCTCTTTTTGACTATCTCAAATGGACTCCACTATTTAAGATTCAAAAGTCGGTTTATCCAAATCTGGTTCGCGAGTTTTACGCGAACATGATGTATCATGATGGAGCGATCCATTCTTATGTCAAGAAGGTGCATCTGACTTTGAACAGAGAAACAATTAGTGCTGCCTTAGGGTATACAGATGAAGGAGCCACAGCATATATGTCAGGAAAGTGGGACTCTCAAGTTGGAATTTCTTATCAGATTGCCCTAACTCAAGTCTATAAAAATTTCTTTGCACTTGATGGGACTGTTCTGACTCATAAGACTTTTGGTCCAGTGAGAGCACTACTTCACCGCATTATCAACAACATTCTGATGCCACAAAGTGGTTCCTATCAGAGAGAAACAGTTTGTGATACCGTAGTTCTCTTTGCTATTCTTTCTTCCTCATCTATTTCCTTTGCATACTTAATAGCACGACACATGTGGGAGTGTGTTCGCATTGATAAAAAGGCAAATCTGCCTTATGGTATTTTTCTGACATGTGTTTTTGAATATTTCATTGTTGATTTAATCAATGAGCCTGTAGAAAACAGGGTGTCTACCATCAAAGGAGGCGGAGTTTCTGGAAACATGAAAGGAAATAAGGGAAAAAGCTCCATGCACACCATGTCATCAGATAGTGATCTTGAAAGTCGTCCTCCTGAGCCATCCAAGCTTGCTGAATCAATCAAGGACGTTCTAAATGAGCTTTCAAATATGTCCAATTTGATGGTGCGCTCTTCTAAAGAAGCTCGCAAGCAGGCCTAAGAAAATGAAAAGGCCTGGAAAAAGTGTAATGAAAGGATTAACCTGCTGCTTAAGAGCTTTGAAAAGGACATGGCTCACTCTGACAAAGATGATGATCTGTTCGACTCTGATGTGAATTTGTCTGATGCCTAACTGATTAGGCTCACTGCTGCCCACTCTTTTGAACAATTTCTAGTTCTTTGCTCCTTGCATTTAGTAATGTTTTTTTAACTGGTTGTTGATGAATGATTGTACTCGGCTACTTTGAACTCCTTTGTTTTGTTTATTAAACAAACATTATGCATATTCATCATGATAGTTTTCTAACTATTTTGCAAGTTCCCCTCTTGATGACAAAAGGGGGAGGAAAGTAGAAAAAGGGGCTAATCTGTTATTTATTGCTCTAATACTCTCTTTATTGCTCTGATACTCTGTTTTCAGTTTCTGATGTTTATTGCTGATGATTATTACTTGCCAATTTTGTTTAATTTAATTTGTGGGATGAACTTTATGTTGCTGGATATTCTTGTTTGGTTGAATGGTTTGACAGGAAATATTTTTTAACAGGAATTATATATTTTGACAATGTTGAGTTAAAGTATGTTGAGTCTTGGTTGCAATGTACTTTGAAAAGTACTCAGGCATACTTTATGTTTAATTCTGTGAGCAGAAAGTTATCTAAAAGATAACAAATCAATTTTTGATTATCTTAATACATCTGCTCAAAAATCAAAGTGTTCAACACTTTTTAATATACCATATGTTGAATACATTTTGGAATGTATTAAGCTTATTACAGGTAATGCTCCCACTAATAAAATAGCACATATTAAGGGGGAGCTTTGTAACAAATGGAAAGGGGGAGGATTCAAATCTTCAAGGGAGTACTCTTAATCCTTACCCTTTTTCAATTTAATTTTTAATAATGTTTGTCATCAAGAGGGAGATTGTTGAGTTTGAAAAATTTCAAATTCTTTATGATGATCAAACATTGTTAAAAATATTAGAAATTATTAATTTGATTTTAAAGCTTCAAATTATTTGGTTAATAATTTCTGTTTTGTGTGTAGATCTTGGTCATCGGGCATAAAGCAATTTAAGGCCCAAATATGTTAAGAAAATATATTCAGTCTTGCACAAAAATTCTACATGACATATGGCTGAATTATTCATATGTTGGTTGGGCCAGAAAATTATTGAGCAAGCCCAATTAATCTTTGTTACAAGACCAACAAGGCATGGTCCAAAATTGGAAGAAGAAAGAAAGCAATGATGCATGCTTTCCTCGGTTACCCACTCCCCTCTTTGATGGAATTCAAATTTAAATTAACTTGATTTAATTGCATTGGTAACAGGAAAGAGAAAGTTGAAATTGATTTGATTGCTTTTATTGCCACACACGTTACTAGGCATGGGGGTTTGAAAAGTGGAAATTTAACTCATTTTAATTTCTTTCTTTACTTCCATTGAAAGCTCTTTTCTCTCTTCTCTCTATTCTCTCTCTATGTTTCGGCCACTTCATCTGTCAGGAAAGAAGATTGTAGAAGCAAGTAATCAGAAGAATGAAACAGAAGCTATGCACAAGCAAGAGGCCAAGGTGATGATGACCCTTGCAAAAAGAAGATCTACAGTATGGCATGGCTAAGATCTTTACCACTAATGGCAAGATGTGGTGAAGAAGTCTCAAGATTTTCATACCTAAAAATGGTAGCAATCCAATTCGGTCAGAGAAGAAGATCCATGTGGTATGACTCATTTTTACTTTTTGTTCATCCATCACAGAAGGTAGCTACTGTAGCTACGTGGAGGAGGAAGCAAAAGTGGAGCAGATAGATCTGTCAAGGATCAAGTGTTCATCAAGGGTCTGAAATCCTTCTTGGGGACCAAGTCAAGATGGAAGGCTCAGATTGATGAAGCTTGATGAGAAGGGATGAGAGAGAGGTAATTTCATGTTGGTTTTGCTTTCGGTTTCCCTCTCTCCTCTCTCTGTCCGAACCGATTTTAATGTTAAGAAGAAAAAGTTGGCTCGGTTGAACCGTTTCAACCTTGGAAGCTTCCCCTTCTATAATAAGGGTGAACGGCCAAGGATTGAGATAAGGAGTGAAAGCACAGAGTTCTCATAGCTACCCAAGCTAACAGAAATTCTTCTCCTTCAATGTGTTTCATTTTGTATTTTCTTTAGTTTTGTCTATCTGAGCCTCATGGTAAAAAAGGCAAACAGTGTGAGGTTTGTAAGAAAAAGCCAATGAGTGGAAAAAGGCAGAGTGTACATAATTAAAGAAAAAGTCATAGATGTCCTAGAGGTCCTTTGTACATCTGTGTTGTGTATCATAATTCTGTGGGAATCTCCTTGCAAGTTGGGTTAGCACTTTGCAATTGAAAGCTTGGTAGGTGACAAAGTAAAGTTCAGGATTGAGGATAGATTTTGGACTTATCCCGGATAGGAAGGGTAGTTCCTAGGGAGAATTGGTGTATGTAATCAAGATGATTATAGTGAAATTCCATCATTGTTGTGATGGAGACTGGATGTAGGCTGCATTGCACTTAGCAGCTGAACCAGGATACTTCTTGGTGTGATTCTCTCTCTCTCTCTCTCTCTCTCTCTCTTCTACTCTATTTCTGATTCTGTTGCATAGGAGACAAAATTGAAAAATATCTCCTGACTAGTTACGAGATAAAAAGAAAATGTCTCTTGACTAGTTACGAGACAAAAAGAAGAAAAATCTCCTGAAGCTATTTCAAAGGGCAGAAAATAACTCTCAACAAAAAGTGGGCTAAGATTCAACCCCCTCTTCTTTTAGCTACTGATAACCATCAGAAAGTTGCATAGAATTTAAATGAAAAGTAAAGACATGGAAGGAACCCTTCAAAGAAAAAGACTCTTGACTGACTCAGAAAGTCGCTGGGGATGTGAGTGAGTGTGAGTGTTTTCTCTGAAAAGATTCTAACATTTTTTCCTTCGATCTTTCACGTATTTATAGAATTCTTTAATCAAATTCAGATATAACTTCCACGTGCGTTAATTCTTGAATAACTGTTCCCGCTCTCCTTGCGTGCCGTCTATAACTGCCACTAACCATCTTCACTTATTAACTTTTTCACTTCTTCGATTGCTTCACTCTTTCTTGATGAGTCCTAGTCGATCAAAATCCTCTCCTTCATCGATTGACCATCTTCGATGAATCCTATGTAGTTAATCTTCACTTCTTTTTTTGACACCAGTAACCTCTTCTTCGATCAGCTGACCTCCGTCGAGTCTGCCTCTTCGATTTTCACATTTGCGTCAATCGATTAATAGAGAGTACCTGATGGAGTACTTCATTGGCTCCAATCCAAAGTTAATTCTGACATATATTTGGAGGTTCATTGATTCTAATATTTTGGCACTTGGCAATGATCGAAGTCTAACTTGTCGAATATTTACTTGTCAAAGAATTCAATAACATCTTTCTCAAAAATATTATTTTCGATATAACAGAATGGTTTAGCAACACGTAAAATAATGTATCGTTAATAAAACTTGATAGAAGAACATGATTCTTTGGTGGAAATTATAATTAGATTTTTTTTTAATTGTGAGAAACAAGTGATCCTTTCATGAAATGGACAGAACTCATAGTAGAATTTTATTTTTTTTGGACATTATATTATTATTATTATACATGTATATATTAAGTTTGGAAAATCAATAATTGATTAAAATTGATGAACAAACATTATTATCTAGTTATCAATTGCTTGTGTAATGTATTTGGTTTAGTGTGCAGGAAAATAAATTAAACATTTTGGCCCAAGAACTAAATCATCAAGCCCACACTAACACAAACTTTGGTCCACTACAAGCAAACCAAATATTATGATAGGTCTCTAAACAAAATAAGAGAAAAGAAATCAAAGATGGCCCAAACTTTCTTAACCCTATTCGGTCACCAACACCCACACTCTAAGAAACTTCAATTTCAAGTTCAATTCATTTTAATCTCACTTAACTTTCACCGTAAGTCAAAACTCTCCTCTTTCTCTCTTCTCTTTCTTTTGGTCATATCACTCAACGAAGAAGAAAGAAGGAAATGGAAATTACAGAAGCTAAGGTATGAAAAAAGGCAAAAAAAAAATGTTTTTGAATCTAAGCAAAAAAGAAGGGCTACAACCAAGAAGCTACTCTCTTGGTCTGAGAATATCAAAAGGGTTCTTTCCCCTTTTATGCTTCAGCAAGGTACCGTAAAGAAATTTACCAAGCCTCAAACTCAAATCAAGCTACCATGGAGACAGTGGAGTGAAATATGGTCAAAAGCTCATCAATGCTCAGAAACAAAATTTGGGGCCAAAATCAAGATCAACGGATGAGATCAATGGAGCTTAAAAAAAGTAGAGAAGGTAAGTTGCATGTCTCAAATTTGGACTTCTCTCTCTCCTTTGACCAAGCCGCTACATGTTCTGAAGATTGGAGAAGAAGACAGCATTGGGTTGAACTTATTCAACCTTGGAAGCTTCACTCTTCTATGATAAGGGTGAACGACCAATGGTTGAAGAAAAGAGAGAAAAATAGAGCATTGAGTTTAGTTTTCATAGTTACCTAAATTGTTATGAGTTCTTCTCCTTCATGGTTTACATGTTGCATTTTTTTCTCAGTTTAGTCTGTCTAAGTCTCATTGAAAAAGGAAAACATGGTGAGGTTTGTAAAAAAAAGTCAATGAGAGCTAAAAGGCAACGATTTAAAACTTAGAGAAAAAGCCATAAGATGTCTCAGATATTCTTTGTACATCTTTCTATTTTGCAAGTTAGGTTAGCACTTGGCTATTGAAAGTTAGGTTGAGTCCTAGTCAAATTCAAATTGGGTTAGAATTTGGATTTGTCCCAGATAGGATTAGGTAGATCCTAGGGAATAATTGGTGTTTGTAATCTTGTAAAAAGATAGTGAAATTCTATCATAATTGTGATGGAGACTGGATGTAGGTTATATTGTACTTAGTGGCTAAACCAGGATATATCTGGATGTCACATTTTTTTCTCTACTCTACTTCTGTTTTAGGAGACAAAAAGTGGAGTTTCTTTACTCAATAGGAGAAAAAAGTAAAAATATCTCCTAAGTTCTATTAATAATACAAATTGTATATTCAGAAGCAAAGAAGACCAAAATTCAACTCCCCCTTTTCTTAGCCACTGATAACTATCAGTATATATTTGCAAAATCCATGAAAAGCACGAGATATGATATTTTACCTTATTTTTTAAGAATTATATTATTTTATTGACTAAATTCATAGAAAGTCTGAGATATGATATCCAAATAAGTTATGTAGCTGGTCAAGGAAATTACAAACTAAACTAAGTTATAATTAAGGAATTAAACCCCTTTTCTGTTGTTATATTTTCAATTTAAACAGCTTGCACTTTATTGATTAAAAATTGAAAATTGACTTTTAAATTTTAGTTCTATTAGACACATCAACTCTTATGCAAACATTTTGAAAAATATATAACAAATTTTGCTAACATATCATGTTAGACTTCTGAATTAGACTGTACTTTGCTGAAGTGGATAGTAATGATTTGTTTAAGATAACTAAACTCTTGCCTAATAGTTAAAATAACATCACTTTACGGGGAGATGAAATGTGCAATTTGTCAAATTCATAGTTGGGAGACATTGAAAAGAGAGATATACTTGAATGAAAGCTCTAAATGTGAAAGACCCACAAACCAGAGGAAGAGAGGGTGAAGTTGAAAGAACTAACAATTTTAGTTCTCACTCAGCTAATCTAATGACTTTTTGACTAACAATTGATTATATACACTAACCTTGTAACTAACTATCTGTACTACACTAGTATATGCGTATTACTGCTGTACTCACTCTTTGTATATGTATGTGCCTATTACTACTGTACTCACTCTTTGTATATGTATTAGCTTATTACCCAGGTGACATTCCCCTTAAGTTGTCAAGTCTGAAAAGTTGGCAACTTACAGTGAGAGTTATATAAACATGTCCTTGGGATTTACATAAACCTTCTCAAAGAAAAAAAAAACATAAACATACAGAGACTCATACAATGAAAAGAAAAAAAACTATGTTCATACAAAGATCATACATTCCCCCTTAAGTTGGGATAAAAAATGTTGAGCAATCCCAACTTAGCATAACTTGATTTGAAGGGTCCTGGAGCAAGTGCCTTTGTGAAGATGTCCGCATTTTGGTCTTTGCTGGTTATAGGCAAAAGTTTGATGAGCCCATAATTTATTTTCTCTCTTACCACATGACAATCTACCTCAATATGTTTGGTACGCTCATGAAAGACTGGATTGGCAGCTATATACCTTGCAGACTGACTATCACATTAGATTGATGGATTTGGTAATTGGAACATGCAGGTCAGCCAGAATGAATGAGATCCAACGAGCTTCACATGTTGCAAGTGCTAGCACTCTATACTCCACTGCAGATGAGGATCTAGCCACAATTGTTTGTTTTTTACTCTTCCATGAGATAAGTGAAGTGCCTATGTAGAAGCAGTATCCAGAGACTGATCTTCTACTATCTAGACATACTGCCCAATCTGCATTTGAGTAACCAGAAGGGAGCAAGTCTGAGGAGGCAGAGAAGAAGAGACCTGATGCGGGGGTATTCTTCAGGTATTTGAGAATTCGGAGAGCTGCACTATAGTGGGCAGTGGTAGGGCAGTCTAAACAATGGCTTAACTTTCTACCGCGAACGAAAATGTCTGGCCGTGTTGTTGTGAGGTAGACAAGTCTGCCAATGAGGCGTCTAAAAGTCGAAACGTCTGAGAATGCTGGTGCTAAATCCTTGGCCAGTTTGGTTGGATAATCCATCGGAGTTGTGGCAAGCTTGCATTTGATCATTTTGTATTCAGTGAGCAAGTCCAAGACATATTTTCTTTGGTGAACCGCAGCACCAGTGCTTTATCTAGCTATCTCAAGACCCAGGAAGTACTTTAAATTGCCAATATCTTTTATTTTGAATGCTGCATGCAATTGTTGCTTGATGATTTTGATCTTTAATTGGTCATTCCCTGTGAGGATTAGGTCATCTACATAAACAAGAACATTAATAAAAGCACTATTGTTTGATTTAGTGAATAAGGAGTAATCATGTTTGGACTGTGAGTAGCCTAAGCTCAAGAGTAAAGAGGTCAGTTTGACATTCCATTGTCGACTGGCCCGTTTGAGGTCATAGAGTGACTTGGTTAATTTGCAAACCATGCCAGGTTTCTCCACGTTGAGGCCTGGAGGTAAACTCATGTAAACTTCTTCGTCTAGATCACCATGGAGGAAAGCCATATTGACGTCGAGTTGCTGAAGCAATCAACCCTTTGCTACTGCTAAGGCTAAGAGAATCTTGAGTGTAGTCATTTTTGCAATCGGGCTGTAAGTATCAAAGAAGTCAAATCCTTGTCTTTGATTGTACTCTTTTGCTACGAGCCTCGCTTTATGTCTCTCAATGCTACCATCGGGTTTCAATTTCAATTTGAAGACCCATTTACAACCTATTGGTTTCTTGCTTGGAGGTAAAGGAGTGATCACCCATGTCTTATTTGTATTCAAGGCTTCCAGCTCAGCTGAAATAGCATCCCTCCAACAAAATTCGGTCACAGCTTCTTCATAATGTTTTGGCTCAACGGATGATACAATACTCACAGAAAAAAGTTCTATGTGTAGTTGAAAGATTATGATATGATAAATGGTTAGAAATAGGATACCTACAATTGGTTGTGGTTGCTGTCTCTTTAGAAGTTTGCATGTAATAAAAATTCTCTAAATGAGCTGGTTTTCTTTTTATTCTTTCAAATCTCCTAAGGGGTTGTTGTGAGTGAGCATGATGAGATGATGCAATGCTATTATTATTATGTGATGATACTACATGTGATTGGATGGGAGGGTTGAAAGAAATTGTGGCAGGGATATGAGGCAAAGTGGTTTGGGTATATGTGAATATGCCATCAAAGTTAAGTGATGCATGAGATTTGTTGTGAGTCGGATCTAATGATGCCAAAGGAGATGCTGCAGTATTACTTTCTTTAAAAGGAAAAATATTCTCATAAAAAACAACGTCTCTAGATACTAGCAATTTATTATTGGTGATATCAAGCAATAAGAAACCTTTTTTGAAACCAAGAAATACACACTTTTTGGCTCTAGCATCTAATTTAGTCTGATGAGCTGACAGTGTGGAAATGTATGTAAGGTACCCAAACGCTTTGAAATTTTCAAAAATTAGGGTTTTGTGATAAAGAATCTCAAAGGGGCTCTTGTTGTCTAGTAAATTGCTGGGAATTTGGTTGACAATTTGAGTGGCATGTATCGCTGCCAAGTCCCAGTAGCAATGTGGAACACAAGACTCGTACAAGATTGCTTTGGTGACTTGAAGCAAATGTTGATGCTTTCTTTCAATAATCCCATTCTATTGAGGAGTTTCAACACAAGAGGATTGATGCATAATTACCTTTGACTTGTAAAATTCATGCATTTGAAATTCTTTTCCATTATCAGATCTGATGCATTTAACTTTTTTTTCAAATTGAGTGTGAACAAAAATTACAAATTGTTGAATTAAAACTGCTACATCAGATTTCAAATTCATTGGAAAAATCCATGTATATCTACTATAATCTTTTACTATTGTTAAAAAATATTTGTTTCCCTTGGTAGAAATAATATTGATAGGACCCCAAATATATACATGAATGAGTTCAAATGAAGATTGAGTTTTAGAGAAAACTGTGAGGAAAATGTTTTCTTTTATGCTTAGACAGGTGACATGAATCACAAGAAAGAGCAGCAACATCTTTATTAAATTTGAACTTTAAAATTGTGGGATACAACTGTTGTATGGAATACAATTTATTAAATAGAATATGACCTAGTCTAATATGCCAAAGTGCTTGATCAGTGTGGTGTGTGACTGGTGAAGCTGTTGCTGTTTGTATGGACATAGTTGTGTGAGTGTTCAATTTCTTGGTATCTGATTTTATTGCATAGAAACCCTCAGTGAATTTAGCTGCTCTAATCATCTTCATTGTATGGTAGTCCTGTATCTCACAACCAAATTTGTTAAAAATAAATTGATAATCAATTGATTCTATTGATTTTGAGACTAAAATCAGATTTAATGCAAAAGATGGAATGTAAAGAACATCAGTGGATACAATGTATTAGAAATTTTGACTATGCCAGAAATCAAAGTTGTGACGATGCTTTTGTTTGGGAGCCTAACTCTAACAGGATTGATTGTTTAATGTGAATGAAATGCAGCAAAAGTATTTGTAACATAGACCGTGGCTCTTGTGTCAATAACCCAGGATTCACTATTCTGTGACAACACTATATACATAATCACAGAATGAACTACATCAGAGGACGTAGGGTCTGTGACAGTGGAAAGGTTGTTCATATTATGAGAAGTGGTGGCTCCATGGTGTTGGAGCAGTGTTAGTAGAGCTTGCTTTTGTTCTGGTGTAAATGAGGCTTGGAAGATACTACTTTCTTCATTGTAGATATCAATAGTGTCACTACCTTTCTCATCAGTTACCTCAGCAGTGATGTTGTTGATGTTATGAGCTGTATTGGCTTTGAGGTGCGGAGGAAAACCATGCTTTCGGTAGCAATTGTCCATTAAATGTCCCTCTCTGCCACAAAGTGAGCATTTCCTGGGGGTGTTTCTTCTTCCATAACCTCTTCCTTTGCCACCTCTACCATCTCTTCCACGACCTCTGCCTCTAAAGGAGGTGTGACTATTTTGATTGCTGATTGTATTGATTTGCAAGTTGGAATTCATGAGATCTGAACTGGAAGCTTGTCTCTCTTGTTGTAACAGCATCGAGAAAACTGTATCTATTGGTGGGAGGAGTTTCATCAGCATTATGTTGGATCTGACCGTGGTGTATTGTTCATTCAATCCACGCAAAAATCTAATAACAAATGTATCATCTCTATAGGTTCTGACAATGGAAGAGCAATTGCAATTCGAGACACAAATGCACGTGGAAAGAGGTCTATAATCCTCTAATTCTTCCCATATGCTTTTCAACTGTGTAAAGTAAGGTGTTATGGATAGGTCACCTTGCTTGATCGAGAAAAGATCCTCTTCAAATTCCGCAATCCGGAACACATCTCCTTGGTAAAATCTCTTCTTTAAATCTTCCCATAAATTGTTAGCCACATCATTTCAAATCACACTATTTTGAATATCTTGGCTGAGAGACAAATTGATCCAAGAAACTACCATCGTATTACACCTTTTTCATGCTTCATAAGTTGGATCGGTTTCAATCGATTTTGGGAGAGAATCATCAACAAATGCGATCTTGTTCTTCAAAATTAAGGTTCGCAGCATCAATCTTGACCATGAATTATAATTCTTGTGATTTAATATTTCAGATATGAGGGGGTTACTTGGACTATCACCAGGATGAAGAAAGAACGGGGATGAGGGATCCATGATAGGATTAGCTAGAGGATGAGGAGAATTTTCCTGAAAGGTGTTGATCTGAGCTACCAGATAAGCTAGGGCATTGAGATCGATGCCACTGGGTGCTGGTTGTGTGTTAATTGTTGGAGGACCATGGCTTGAAATTCAGAAATCAATGAATTTGAGAAATTGATGCATATCCGGACCTTCTTTTCTTGATCTCGTTGATCAGAAATGCTTCGTTTCAAGATGTGTGGTGTGTAAAACTAGACAAATCTCATCAATCTTTATGCTATGAGTTCAAGAAAAAAGGAAAAAATAAGAAGGGAGAAAGAAACTGAAAAAAAAAAGAAAAAAATCAGAGAAAAATTGTGAAATTGTGAAGAGAAAAAACGGAACAAAAAGAGTGATCGAAGTGATTGCAAGCGGCAATCGCTCACCGCACCATGTCAAATTCATAGTTGGGAGACATTGAAAAGAGAGATAAACTTGAATTGAAGCTCTGAATGTATAAGACCCACAAACCAGAGGAGGAGAGGGTGAAGTTGAGGGAACTAACAATTCTAGTTCTCACTCAGCTAATCTAATGATTTTTTGACTAACAATTGATTATATACACTAACCTTGTAACTAACTATTTGTACTACACTAGTATATACGTATTATTGCTGTACTCACTCTTTGTATATGTATGTGCCTATTATTATTGTACTCGCTCTTTGTATATGTATTAGCTTATTACTTAAGTGACACGATTCAAAGGGCATTTAACCCATCTTCCATATGTATTTTCAAGTTCAAAAAGAACCTTTATTTTCCACACAAAATTACTAGAAACCCTAATTAATTGGTACATTTTCCTCCAAAACGAACTAACAAAATTATGAAGTGAAGCGTTATTGGCAACACTGTAAGGTGTCAACAGAGTTATATTAATGGAGGTTCAAAGACAAAAATTGAATTGGTGTAGTCCTCTTTTCTCAAACTTTATTTTTTTATTTTTAAATTCGGCATTATTCTAAATTTATTGTATTATGATAGTTTTAATTATGTAAATTAGTCTTATAATATATAATTGGTAGTAGTAAAAATTAGTTTTTTTAATTTTTCAAGATTACCCATAAATTTTGTTGTCTTTTCCCCTCTAGCACGTTACTAACCAGTTGAAGATTGACTTATATCACTCATGATTTACTTTCTTGTCTTAGGATTAACTGTTTCTATTAGATTACGTAATGGGATCCATTTAAATGGTAACGTTGTTTTGATGATTAGGCAGAAATTTAATTATCCCAAACAAATTATTATCATCTACTTCAATTAAGTACAGTCTAGTTTAAAAAACTAATGTAAGGTCGATGTGTCTAAGACAGCTGAAATTTTGGGAGAGTTTTGTCATTTTTTAATCAAGAGAGTGTAAATTATCTAAATTTGAAATAGATAGAAGTCAAAAAAGAATTTTATGCACAATTAAATCATAAATTTTAATATTACGATTAGGAGATATAATATATTATTTAAATAAATATATCAATCGTATACTAAAATCAATTATTAATATAAAATACATATTAAAAATAAAATATGTATTTGTATAAATATATATACAATTATAAAGTAGCTCTCTAGCTGATTTTGGTAAGGGTCCATCTAGTGTGCAGATTTGATTCTGTACAGATTTATAGATTTTTGTCTTTTAGTGGTTTTAAAGCGTGTTATTAAAAAGCGTTGTTTAAGTGGAAAGTGTTGCTTTTGAATCGTTACTTTGGCTCTGATACCAATTTTTCAATTTCGATTTTTCAATTAATTCTTCTTTCGAAATTTCTACTAATTCTTCATAGTCTGCTTCAAAAAGATTTTTGATTTGGACAAAATTATCTTGAGGTATTATATTTAATGGATTTTGGTAAAATTTTTCTGCTGTTTCAAAATATGAAGTATAAATTGCTTCTATAATTTCTCTTACAATTTCAATTTTTCCGTTTATTATTAAACCTTGATATGTACTTATGATTCTAATATCATATTTATAATTTCTTAATTCTGTTTTATTTTCTAACATTTTTTAAGAGATTCCATAGCTCTTATTTGTAAGTTTTTGAAATATTCTTTCTCATTTGGATTATTGGAAACAAAATTTTCTATTTGTGTGTCTTTTTCTTTGATATAATTTTTTATATCATTAATAACTTCTCTTATTTCTGTACTGTTTCTTATTTCTAAAATTCTTTCTAATTTTTCTTTTTCAATTTCCATCCATTCTTTTAACATTTTTAAATCTTGTAAACAATATTTTGGCTTTCCAGGCATTTTATATGCTTGTTTCAGGATTTTGTACAGGTGATAAAGGCTCTTGTAAATTTTGTTCGGATTCAACTTGAACTGTTTGTAAAGATTCAGGTTGCATTACTTGAATATTTTGAACATGTATTCTTGATTCTAAAGCTTGTAATGCAATCATGCTTTGAATATGAAGATAATGTAGTCTTCGACTACGAAAAATACGTTTATTCTTAATACTTTCTTTTAGATTTTTAACTGTTTTCTTGGTCCTTACATGTTGTAAAAGTTTTCTTGTTTTAATTATTTTCTTAGTTATCTTTTTAATTTCTACTTCCAATTCTGAAGATTCAATTGCTAGTCTTCTTATTTTCATGGCTATAGCCAAAACCCTTGTTTTCATATTTCTCTTAGTAGTTTTTAAGGAAATAAGTCTTTTTTGAAAATTTTTCATATTGAAATTTCAGCATCTTCTGCCATAGATTCATGATTATTTTCTAAAGATTCTATTATTTTTTCTAATTCTTCAACTTCCTTTTTTAAATTATTACAGATCATTAGTAATGTTTCAAATGCCCTTTGATTTATTGTAGAAAACCTTAGGTATTTCAAACGATTTTCTCTTTCAAAGAGTTCTTGTTTCTTATCTTGATAAGATACGTATATTTCTTCTTTATTTATCGTCATAATTTATTATTTAGAGTTTCATTCAGCTTTTCAATTCTTTTTGTTAACTCCTTTATTTCAGAATCTTTTTCTTCAACTTTTAAATGAGATAAACTTAGAGGGCTGTTAATTTTAGATTCTCTTATTCTAAAACTGGATGATGAAAATGAATTTCTTGATGGTTCTTTTAATAATAAAACTGGTTTTTCAATAGCTTTATTTCTTGGAATTTCTGTTTTTACAAACTTTTGAAATAGTTCATCAACATAAATTCTTTCTTTATCTTTGAAGTCTATACTATGATGACTATTTGTCAGCGCATAGTTAATTGCATATGTGATAGAAAATGGTTCATCATTTTGTTCCATTAAATCTATCTTATGGAATTTATAAGCCAAACTTAAAGATCTTCCGAGGTTTTCGGTTGATAAGGGAATAGCGTATCCAATATGAGCATTGAATTTAACATTTACATTTGCCAGGTTACCATGGATTATTCCAATTATTTGGTCTCTAGGATTAGTGATTCTTTTATCACAGATTGCCAGACTTATTGGAGAATTAATTCCTTTCATGTATGTGGATTTAACTAAAACTTGAATGGTACTAATATGAATCCATCCGATTTTAGATCTTTTTTGTTGATCTCTAATTTTTCCAATTTGTTTATTTACGTCTTGTTCATTTATCAGGGCTATTTCAAGTTCTCCATTTGCGGATTGTATTTTTATTGGAGTTTCAATCTGAATTTTTCCATAATATATTATATTTTTTCTATTAAAGATTTCTTTTAAAGGGTTTTGTTTATTAAAATTATCGTTAGGTTTAAGATCTAATTCTGTTTTTAAAATAGCTTGTTTTTCATTATCAAGTAAAGCAGTTAGCTTATAGTAATCAGATTCTTCAGTTATTTCTATATCTTCTAAATAATTCATAACTTAAAGAGATTGAGATAAAGATGTACCTTTCTGGAGAATGACCTTCTTTATTTATTGCTATTTTACAATATGTGTTTTGTTCTCCAGAGGGGAGTTTTATAATTTAACTCCAGAGGGGGGTTAAACTAATTTTTCTAATGACTTTGGTGGTCAGACTTCAGAATCGCCTTGGCTTCTTCCTCTTTGCCCTCCTGGCTTGTGAGTACTTCTAGCCTCCTGCTTCCTGATTTCTGATTTCTAATGCCTCTAACAAATGACTTAGCACTCTATTTATAATGGTTGGGTCTGATGGACAAATCCCATCCTTACCCTTCTTATGACGTTATTGCTTACGTCATTGAGCAATAATTCGCACCAACTACATTATTGGTGCCTTGTGACGTAAGCGCTTACATCAATTAGGCAATAATGGTGAAGGATGACTCAGACGCACTGTCTTCTTCTTTTTCCATGTGGGTGGTCCCTACTTCGTTGTTACTTTCTTCGTCCATTTTTGGTGCGCACAGCTGGCACCTATGGTCTTCTTTGTCTTTTAGTAGAGTGCAAAGCCTCCTTTTTATCCCTTCTGGGAGCTTCTCCAGTAATCCAGAGAAATCGTAGAATGTTGATTCGAAATCTACTAACATTCTCATTTCCCTTGGTTCAATTTCATTCTTTTTGCTGGAGACAAGCAAAGTGTTTCTGCTCTTGTAATTAATCCTCGTTCTGGATTCCTTTGTTATCTTTTGAGACCTTTCGAAGACTCTTGCTAATGAGCTAACAAGTCTTCCTTCATCATTGTAGACCATTAGATCTTGAATCTGATCTATTGGCTGGAAGTCTCCTGGAAGACTGACATGAACACTACTTGGAATGCTGGGACTAGGCATTCTCCTTCTTCATTAAGGATTGGTTGACTGCTTGTGAATTTTAGGGATATATCCCTTGGATTTTTGTTATCAACCATACTTTTGAATCTTTTTACTGCGTCAATGAATCCTGTAGGGAATTCGTTAATGATTTTTAAATTATCGAAGATTAAGATTGAATCAATTAATCCGTATTGGAAAAACTGATATGTGTCAGAGGGAGAGGCCTCTGGGAAAATTACCAGCTTTGTTAGCTGTTCTTTATTTACGGGATAATATCCCAAGACTGCTCTTTTATCTACAGTCCAATTTGTGATTTGGTTAAGAGTTTCTCCGAGATTGAATCTACAGACTCTTTTCTTTTCATTTATTTCAGCCCTTGTAGGAATATTTTTCATTAGTCCAGTCCTTTGGGCTTGGGCTGTTCTTTGGATTTGGACTGGAGCTTTTTCTGCTCTTTTTAAAATTTGCTCTGGATGGAGCACTTCATATTCTCTGAGGGATTCTTTTGCTTCCTCTATTGTTAAGAATCCTCCTTTGTGAATAGTTCTGGGTTGGTGAGTAAATGGGGCTGCTTTAGCCCAATCATCATAAACTCCTTTCATTGGGCCATTATAAATGACATAATATTTTTTGTCCTGAGTCGATTTTTTAATTATTTCTGCCAAAATTTTATTTTCAGAAATTTTTTCGATTTTTGGTTGGTCCACCACGCTTAGCTGGCTGAACTTTGATGGTGTTGCCAACATTGGTATTGGAGCAGTTGTTACCTGCTGTGTTACTTTTATGGTTTCCATGGCTTTCTTAATGGATTGAATTTGAGCTTTTAGCTGCTGACAGTGATTGCACCTTTCAAGCTCTTTTTCAAGCTTTTGAATCTCTTGAATCATTGTGTTTGCAATGAACTCCATTCCCTTGTCAATGTATCTGCAATAATATTTTTATTTCCTTTAATGTACTCGATTTTTATCGGATATTGTAATAAAAACATTTGCCATCTTACCAGACGACCCTGATTATAATCAGCTTGTAAATTATATCTAATAAAACCTGTTAAATAACTTGAATCTGTTCGTAATGTAAATTCCTTTGGAAGTAAATCAATCCTCCATTTTTTAATAGTTTTTATTGCAGCAAAGGTCTCTTTTTCATGGGTAGTGTACCTTTGTTCCGTTGGTGTAAATTTTCCTGAAATATACCTGCATAGTAGTTCCTTTGAGGAATGTTTAGAATCTAGTGATTCTTTTTCTTTGTTCAAGCTTTTTATAGCTTTCTTAGCCTTCAGACAACCAGACCAAGTCTTATCTGAAGCATCCGTTTCTATTATTAAATAGTCATCTTCTTCTGGAATATAAAGTTCTGGGAGATTTTTACATAAATCTTTAATCCTTTGTATTTGCAAGCTATCTTCTTCTTCCCATTTCCAAATCTTTTTTAAACTTATTTTTTAGAACAAGTTTTTAGTATATTCTGTTATATTTTTTAAGAATCCTTGATCAGAAATATAATTTATGCATCCTAAAAATCTTTGTAACTGTTTTCTATCTTCCATTTTATTAGGAAATAAATCTACTTTTTCTAAAATATTTGGTTGTAGTTTTAGTTTTCCTTCCTTAGACAGTATAAGTCCAAGAAATTCTATTTCTTGTCTTGCTATCTTTGCTTTCTTTTTACTAAGAACTAATCTTTTTTCTTTACATTTTTCTAAAATAATTAATAATTTTTGAAGATGATCTTCTTTATCTTGTTTTGTAAAGACCAATATATCATCAATGTAAACTAAAACAAATTCATTTAAATCTTTTAGATTTTCTTCCATAAACCTTTAATAAATACCTGGGGCTTGTTTTAACCCAAAAGGTAGAACGTTCCACTCATAGAGTAATACTCCTGTTGATTCTTTTGTTGGACAAGTAAAAGCAGTTAATTTCTTTGTTTCTTCGTCTAGACGGAGTTGCCAATATCCTGATTTTGCATCTAAAGATGAAAACCAAGTTGCTCCTTTGATTTTTTCTAGAATAGAATCCTTTCTTGGAAGTTTATGGGCATCCCCAATAGTTGCCTCATTCATTTTCTTATAGTTTATTACCATTCTTCTTTTTCCCCTTTTAATTTCGTTATTGTTTTCAACATAGAAAGCTGGGGTTGCATGAGGGCTTTTACTTAGCCTTATTATTCCTTTATCCAAAAGATCCTTACATTCTGATGAAAATTCTTCCTTATCTCTAGCTGAATAGGGAATTCTATTTGGAACATTTATTTCTTTTGTAGAATCTTTTAGTTTAATGCTTATTAATTCTCTGTTTGTATTTTTAATATCTAAAGGATTTTCAGCACAAACTTCATTTAAAAGTTCTTCTATTTTGATTTCAAGGTCATTTTTTGGAATTTTTATCTGGAAATATAAGTTCAAATAACATTCTTCTAATATTGAAAATATTTTGAATTTTAAAATCTCGTTTATAGTAGTAGTCGGGATTTTAATAAGTTTTGCCTTTTGATCTATTGAAGAATCATACGGAGCCTTTAAGACTATATATGTTAATTCTTGAATAAAAGGATGATATAATTTTAAGAAATTATTTCCTATAATCAAATCCATTCCGGAATTTAGCTTAAATATAGATGGAATAATAAATCTATAATTTTGAATAAATATTTCAACCATTTCTGCTCTTTGATCAATTTTATGTATTGATTTGTCAGCTATTTTAATTCTCATTGGATTTTCTAACTTATTCCAGTTTAGTTTTATATTGGCGAAACATTGTGTTGCCCCTGTATCTATAAAGGCATTAATGAATTTCCCTGTTATTTTTACAGTAATAAATGTAGCACTATTACTCAGATTCTGAGTCTATTTCTGAGACATACTCAAAAATGTATTCTAACTCATCGTCAGATTCTTCTAAAGGTTCCATAAAACAGGATTTTGCAATTTCTATTTGTTTAGTAAGATCTTTTTTATCTTTCTTTTTCGGACAGTTGTTTGCATAGTGCCCTTCTTCTTGGCAGAACCAACATTTGCAATTTTCTTTTTTATTCGGGCAATAGTTTTTTCAAAAAATTCTTTGTATAGGACTGCCCCTATATATACGATTCTATCGTATGTTGTCATTTTTGTTTTTAATTCTTCTAAAACTTTGCTACCTATTGACAGCATATAATCTTTTACGGTTCCTGTAGTGTGAAAACCCATGAAATTCCAAATATCTTCTCCCGTTAATTCATTAAATTTTGTATTAGTGTATGCTTCTAGTAAGAAAGAATTTAACCAATTTTCGAAAATTTCTTTTTCGTTCTTTTTGCAATCTAAATTGAGCATTCTTTCCTTTTCTAGTTCCTGATTTTTGGGAACATATTTTGGTGGTATTTTTGTGTATTTTGAGTCTTTGGTTATAAATCCTTTTTTAAAAGCATAGTTTTCAAAACCTGTTTCCCATTTGAATTGATTATTTTTAGATGTTTCTGCTTCATCTTTTACTTGAACTGGAATTACTGGTTCTTCATCGCTTGAGTAGTCTAAAATAATTTCTTCATTTTCAAAATTTTCTGGTTCCTCTTCTATTTGAAGACCATGTTCTATAATATTATCTTCTTGAGCCATTTTTAATTGTTTAAAAAGCATTGTAACTTCTTCTAATTTTTCATCAATATTCATAGTCTTATGGGTGGTCTAACTTTTAGATCTTTTATATCAGTTATATTTTGAGGTTTTTCTTCTTCTTTAGAGTTTTCTTTTTGAAAATGTTTATTTAGAATTTGTTTAATTTCATTTATTATATTAGGTTCATCTTTTTCTTTATTTTTCTGAAATTTTATGGAAACTAATATTTCTTCTAACATATCTACAATAGAATTTAGTTGTGGATTAAAAGTGTGATGAAGATGTGGGTAATTATCTCCATGATAACATTTTTTAAAAATTTTGTGCGAAATATAAGTTTTTTCGGGTTTTTGAATTCCTTGAATAAAACTTAGGGTGAAATTAAGATTTTGAGAAAAATCATTTTGTATTGATTTTAAAAATTCAGTATCATTACAATTAACATTAGTTAAAATCATTAGCTTTTGATCTATTAATTGTGATAAATTAGATATTTCTTTTCTTAAATCTTCTAGTCTACTAAGGTTTTCCATTAGATGACGCTTTTCTTTGTTACGCTTTTTAAAAGTGTGGCTTTATAAAAAGTGTAGTTTAAGCAAAAATCTTTAAAATCTGTATGGTTTTTGTCCTTTTGTGATCTGTACCTTAAAATTCTCCTTTTGGTAAACAGATTATTTAAAAGAAAATCAAAGGACAATAATGTAAAAGCGCTCATGTTACCGTTGAAACTCCATTGCTTCAAGACACCGCTTTCTTAAACCCTTCTTTCAGGTTTCAACTTTCACGAGTTCATCCAATTCCAACAATAACCACAGAATAGCGCAAGACAGAAAAGAAAAGACGAAATTCAAGAATCAGAGTCCTCTTTTTGACTATCAAATTTGTAAGTTTTCATCTTCTACTTACTTTTATGGCTATCTGCAAAAGGGGTTTCTTCTCAACTTAAGGGGCGTAAGCAGACGCAGAAAGCGTTTGGGATTCAAGATCTGGTGGCGATAGGTCAAGGATTCTAGTTCTGTTTGTAGCAATAATGATAAAATGAGGAATTTTCACTGTTTTATTTTAAATTGTACCATGTATAATGGATTGATACCAATGTCCAATTCTCTTGCTCTGATCTCAATACCGGAAGTAGAATAGGGTTTCTCCTTTCCTTTAAGGAAAACATTCTCCTCAAGCAACTTAAGGGCACTGATTTATTTTGCATTTCCAGTTTTAATACTTAAAAAGATTTCATCTGTGGTGTCAAATGATGGTTTGGTGTAGAAATGCATTATCCAAGATGGCTTAACCCCTCATCGACATATATATGCAGGAACTTTGATTGAAGATTGTTTAGAGTAACATAGATGGCAGCAAGAATTGAACGATTGGTTCAAGACCGGAACCTCAACGGTACTGTTATTGTTCCACTGGTTTCCAGAATGTTGCATTACAATCTCTATTGGTGTTTAACGTTTGTAGGCTAATCCTTGATGGTGGCATGCAGGAGCAGGAGCAGGAGCAGTTTCCGGAAAGGCCAAGAAATTTGGGGCTGGTGGTGGAAGAAAACCACTTGGTGATCTATCCAATGCAGGAAAGCCCATTAATCAGGCTGGTGGAAAGAAAGCCCTGGATGTCTCTTTTAATCGGCATTTGAAACAGATTAATGCTTCTGAGAAATCTCTCACCGCTAGAAGGAAGGCCCTTTCTGACATTTCAAACTCGGTGGTTGAGCCGCATGTTCGGGAGATAAGGGGTAAACACAGCCTGAAGCCACTGAGAGAAGAACCTCTTGACCATAATGCCATTGCTGAAGAACGGATGTCGCACAATCATAAGGAGTGTATCAAATCCAAGTCTGGAGCAATGGATGTGCATCATTTTTTGAAGATGGTTGGACTTGAGCACGGTAATTGTTATATATGTATTCTCATACTGTGCATTACTGGCTGTAACTTGGTTTATTTATTCTTTGATTTCATAATTTTATCAGATTCGGATGATGATTTGACAGTTTCCACTGAACTGCATAAAATGAAGGTTTGATTTTGAAGCCTCATAATTTTGAAGCCTCTACGATATCATGTTTCTCGCTAACTATATGTATTACCACCATTGCAGTCTGAAAGCGCTCGTATAGAACTAGAGGAGGTGCCTGAGGTGTTCCCTGGGCTTGACTGTGTCTCTGCTCATCCTGGCTCTCCAGAACATTGCAATACTCCAAAATTGTCAAGTTGCAGCACAATGTGGGATGAATTTGAAGTCGATTTCAAGTTAATAGAGTCACCTAAGCTGAAGCAATAGGTGTTCCTTTTCTGAGAAGATCTTAACTTTTGTTAAAAGTCTTGTTTGTTAAGAATTTGATATGTTTTCTTTCTTTTTGTCTTGTTATTTCAATGGCACTAACTAGTGACTATTGATTTTCATTCCTGAGAGAATGATGCTGTGTATCATCCAAGTCTTATTACAAAATTCTCAAGGCAAACCAGAACTAAGTTCTTACTCCATAATGAGTCCATATGATTATATCTTTCCAGTTTTTTCTATCATTCATTATATTTGGGTGAAGTGACAGTTAGGTCTTTGAAGTTTTTGATTAATTATTGTAACGTGTCTATTTATGAAAGATCGCCCGATAACGATTTTTGGAATAAAAACTTCACCTGTTTTGATAGGATTAGTAATAAATAGAGTAGTTAATAAATGTTATACAAAATAAAAACTCAAAAGATAATAAATGTTTGATTATCCAAAATTTAATTGTTTTCATGCTTGTGGAAGACTTAGTGAGCCAACAAAGACGACGGGAGGCAGCATATAAAAATAGGGTTAAATATAATTTTGATCCTTAAGGTATAAGTCGAAAATTTTATTCGTCACCAATCTTTTTTTGCATATCAAAATCCTCCCTAAAGTTCAACTTGATTTTAAAATTACTTTTCGAACAATTATATTCCTATAGTCTTTAAGGGCCCGTTTGGTAAGTTTCAAAGGCTATTTTTTTGAGCTTTTGAATTATGAAAAATAGTAGTAATTTTCAAAACTAAATTGGCTCAGTTTGGATAAATAACTTAAATAAGTTCTTTTGGAAGAGGAGTTTAAAGTATAAGAACTTTTATTAATAGTAGCTTATAAATAAGTTATTTTGTGTTTGGATTTTTAACTATAGAAGTACTTATTTTAAAGTTGTAGCGTTTGGATAAATAACTCAAAAAATACAATTTTTTTGACATAAGAGAATGGATATTAAATTTTTTTAAATTGTTTAGACTCATAATTTAAACCGGTCTCTTTCAAGAATTTTATTTTTAAATTTGCCCAACCAACTTTGTTAAAATGTGTTCCAGGTCTATTTCGAGCCACCATCTCTTCTTTACATATTTTCATGAATATAACAGTATTTCGTTCATTCCAATCAGCTTTAAATTTTCTTCCGGACTTGCCACTTTCATGAATTTGTTGGGGAAGAACATAAAAAAAAAGAAAATTATAAAACTAATTATAAAAATAAAAGCAAGTTGTATAAAAATAAAATTAAAACAGAGATTTCATAGCATACAAAATATTCAATACAAATTTAATAACAAAAATAGAATGATAAAATGATAAAAAAAAATACCTGAAAGGAATATATGCTGGTTCCGATGGTGGTGGAAGGCCAACACTTCCAGTAGATGGAACATTACGTGTGAGGATGATGGTGGAAGGCCGGTGCTTCTAGAAGATGGAACCTTGCGTGAAAATGGTGGTGAAGGGCCAGTATTTCCAGCAGAAATAGGAAATATTTTTTCACAGAATCAAGAACGAAAGTAAATTTTTTTGTTTTGAAATCAATTTTTTTTTTCACGGAAGTGATAAAATGACTTATCAAAAAGGAGAAAGTCATATATTTCTACTTCTTCCAAAAGCTATAAATTAACTTTTCGGAAAGTTAAAAGCTCTTCTTAAAAATAGTGTCAAACACACTTATCGTAACTTTTCATAATTCAAAAGTCAAAAAAAATAACTTTTGTGCGTTCCCAAACGGGCTCATTGTAACTTTCTAAGAAGTTATTTAAGTACTTATAAAGAAGTTAAAAAAATGACTTCTCTCATTATAAAAATTTTTTTTATCACATTTCTTTTAAAATAAATATTTTTAGAACTAAAAAACCAAATACAAAATAATTTATTCATATAAGTTACTTTTAATATAAATATTTAGTGTTTAAAGTATTTTTTAAAAGAAACTTAATTAAACTGTTTATCCAAACTAGGCCTTAATGTCTGATGTTGACTTTTTAACAAATAATAATAATAATAATAATAAAGGGGCCTTGTTTGAAGAACATAACAACGTCGTTTTCTTCGAATCCTCAAAGGAAAGAAGAAGAGCTAGGATTCAACAACGATGAGTCCATGCATCCCAGAGTTCAAGATCTTCACGATTTCGATCTCCTGCACATAGTAAGGAGTTGCTATGCGGACATGAAGAGAGGACAGTTCTGCAAACTTCCTCAACAAATGAAAATTCAGGCCAAAGATTTCGGGGTTACGTTTAATATGAGGTACGTTCTTGATATTATTTTGTGAATTAGTGTTTGGGAATCTTAGTCTTTCTATTTATGGTGTTGGGCTGTCACATGTTCAGGATGGATGTGATTTTTTTTCGTTGGGTCGAAGCCTGGAGGAACACAACAAGATACTGAAAATTGCAAGGATTAGGAGAAAAATTACAAACTTAAAAGTAAGATTGAAGGATAGTGAATAAAAGCTTAAGGTTGTCGCTACTTTAGGGATAGTTGGGTAGATTGGTTTTATATTTTTGTTGCTGCGGAATCCATATAAGTTAAGGCAATCATATGGAGTGCACCTACATTTCTAATGATTAGTTAGGCTATTTTAGAAGATTGTTGTGTTGGATTGGTAAATTTTTAGGTAAATTTGAGATCTTACAATAGTTTCATGATGTATTGTTTGTGTCACTGTTTGAAGTTATGAATGAAATTGATGTTAACATTTCCAAATTTAAATCAAAATCTCAATATAATAATATGTAAGCATGAGAATTATGAATCTAGTAATGACCCACTGGTCAATTTCAATTAAAAACAACTTAAAATTTCACAATTCAACACATAGTTTAAACAAATCTAAACCCAAACCATAATTTACACTGGTCCATGCCACTTAAACAAAAAACACAATTCAACACGACCAAAGATAGTTAAAGATACTTAAACACCTAAAATCAAATAACAGTAATCGAAACGTTGGACAAAATATTATTTCCTATTGAGTAACCAAATGATAACCAAAATAACATAACAAACAAAATCTAGAGATGTCTCCAAACTCTAAAAGGTAATTTTGCCATTAGATTGATCTTTGGTGGAAAAATATGTGGTGCACCAGTCTGGATCACAAAAAAAAAAGCTTTTTTTTTCAGTTAGTTGACTTAATAATTGTTTCTTCTTGTAGGATCCTGTTGCTGCTACACTTTTGTTTTTAGTCAATGGATAGCTTGAAGGTGTTTTAGGGTTGGGCTGAGCTGCTATAGCACCTAATTTCTTGGATTGAATTGATGCATTATTGGGCTGAATTGCTAGAGTGTTGGCCTCTACTGCTGCATTAAGCCAGTTTTTTGTTGTCATTGGTTAAGTAAGTTGTGAGAAGACTTTATTTCTCTTGTTCTCTTTCTTAACTATTTGAGTAGGTGAGAATGATGCCTTTCTCTCTCTTTTAGAAGTTTTGGTAGTTTGTTGTTGTGTTGAGATTTGGGCTTATCAAGGTCATCAAATTTACAGAATCAAAATTAAATACATAAGCAAAAGGTGAAATATATACATATAAGCAAAGTAAACACTAGAAGATAGGCACATACATTATCTTTAGACTTTATGCAGTCCCTCTTATTGTGTCTTACAGCATTACAGTTAGAGCATTTTTAAATTTGACCCCTCTTTGATAAGTGATTTTGGCTTTTGCTCTCTCTTCTTCTATGACCTTGCTTTTTCTTCTTCTATGGTCTATGACTTGATTTCCTATACAGAAGTGGTATGACATCATCATATTGGGTTCTCTTCTATAGACCTAGTCCATTTAAAGAGTGTCTCACTTCTTAGTAAGAGTGTATCACTTCCTATTAGCATTTTAAGTAAACATCCTTCTTGTAGTAGTCATCCACATAGAATTTCAAGTCCAATCCATTGAAGTTAATGTAACGAATGACATAAGGACATGGAATTTTACTCATTTGTCACTTCATGCAAGAACATTCGGAGGCAACAAGATCTACAACAAATTTATCTAATCCACACATGATCTCATATTTATTAGCAGCTGACCAGTATGACCTCCAAACCCTAGCTATTCTTGCCCTTTTCTCTAGCTTCTTTTTAATTATAGGCATTATACTTTTTTGGTAATGCTGAATTTTATTCTTATTGACAGTTTATCTAGTCATGAGATACATTCTAATGTCCTCTAACATAGTTACAGTAGACTTCTCTTTAGTCTCTATTATCACAACATTAAAACTTTCACTCATGTTATTAATAAGGGTATCACATTTTGAATGAAATGTAAATCTAGATCAGGGCTAAAACCTAATTTAAATGCTGTTTAAATGTCGAAATGCACGAAAACTTTGTAAAAAAATTCTTCCTTTCTTTTCGGGATCGGAACTAACAAGAATGGTTGGGAATCTCATTAACCGCTCTCATCATTTTGTTCTCCCACTCTCTCTAATGTGTTACTTTTGTACATTTTTACATTCTGTTCTTCAACTCCAAATCAAAATTTTTTTTCTTGAAATTGTTATACAAATGTCTCATGTAAAATTTGTTATCGACCCCTAATATGACATCTTCAAATGCTGGTAACAAAACCTATGAAACGGATGTGAGCAAGCATTTGGAAACAGATAAATCATTGTAATTAGTTTGAAACTTTATTAGTTATGAAAGCACAACAAAAATATATTAAATTAAGTTGAACATTTTAAAAATATAAACTAATAATTTTTAAATAATAATTGAACTTTTTATATCACGAACATTTAAAGTATGTATCATCAACTATATTTTTTATTTATTTATAAAACAAAATATGCGACGATTGGTTTAAATTAGCCTTTGTCTCTTCCATTAAATGTATTGATCGACTAAATCCTCAAAGTGATCCCTCAGATTCATCGCTTTCATTATTTTAGTTTCTCGAATTTAAAATTATCTATACTGGTCCTTGAGATTTAGTCTTGGACACCATATTGCTCGATGAATCTTTTTTAGTAATAAATCAGCGAACTAAATGTTGAATTGGCTCTGACTTATCACGCTGGACGCATGGCTAAGCAATGTTGTTTCATTTGCCACTTAAACAAAATAAAAACGAAAAGAAGAAGAATTTATCTGATATGCAAATCGTTATATCTCTCTTTATTTTTCAAAACGACTTTATTTTTACCTTATTTAAGAGCTAAAACGAAAAAATGCTATTTAGCTATATGTCTAACATGGCAAGTCAGAGCTAGCTTAGTATTCTATTGGTTGACTCAACGTTAAAAAGGATTCAGAGACTAAAATCAGTATAATAAATTTTAAATACGAAGAACTAAAATAATAAAAGTCGTGAATTTCAAGTATCACTATGAGAATTTAATCGTATTGATTAGGTTTGATTAATTAGGGAATAAAACCCAAAATAGCCCTTGACAATTATCTCGAAAGACAACGAGGCCCTTAACAAAAAAAATCCAACCCGACCCCTGACAATTACCTCGAAAGGACAACGAGGCCCCTGTGCCAAAAAAATTCATGTTATTTTTTTGGCACAGGGGCTAATCAGTCTCAAAAAAAATATCAGGGGCTGTATTAGGTGTTTTTTTTTTGGAAACTTCATTGTCCTTTTGAGGTAATTGTTAGGAGTCGGATGGGGTATTCATTCTTAATTAGGAGATTAACAGAATGAAGGTAACATTAGATGGATAACATTAATTTATATATTTTAATACATCATTCCAAAAAAGAGAAAAATATTAATTTATATATCTTATATCTGAGTCAATTCTAACTGCAATTAACAATATTCCTTTTAAAAATAAGTCTTAAAACAAGAAATATTCATTAACAACAATAAATGAATTTTATTTTCATACTTGATTGTATACTAAAAATATAAACCTTTTTTGTATATAAATAATTTTTATAATGATCTAAAAACATGGTCAAAAAAGGGTTAAGTTCCTCCTAGAGATATTGGGTAAAAGGATGGAACCCAAAAGAACACCTTGAAGAGTTGAATTTCTCTTCCGTGGGAATTATATTAGTGAAAGTGAATTGGTTGGATTTGGAGTGTAAATGTGTCATCTAGTTAAAAAAAAATCAAACTAGATGTCCCTTCACTCATGTCACATACCATGAGCTTTAGTTTAACTTGTAAAAATCAACTTCTTACCTTTCCAGTTGATAAGACTTGAGGTGACACGAATACCTAAAGATATTTTGAAAAAAGCAGTAAATCAAATATCAGATTAAAAATCATTGGACAATAAATTTCTTCTTCATCATGGTTTTACACTATAAAAGGACCTCAAGCCATCTCTTCAAATCATCGTCTTTTTCTTCACAGACCTTCAACCAGACTTTCACCTTCACTTTCACTACTTTTCACTTTCACATTCACCTTCTTCTAGATCTAATAAGCTAAAAAATCCATCTTTTCCTCTACCCAAATTTCCTTTCATTGTTCTTCATTTCATTCACTACCTTCACGAGTAAAAACTGACGTTATAGTGTCCCACCAAAACACTCGACAACCATTAACCAACCCCTGTCCACTTTAAACAAAGCTCATTCATCCTCTTATGACATTAGTGGAGGTCTCAACACTTGTTTTTCACCTCTATTTCTCATCATTAATTCTTGTATTGCTTATTTGCCATTAATAGAAGTATTTTTCTTCACAAATTTATTTACCCCAAATATCTTATCTTAACCATTATTTTTTACTTAATTTATTTTTCACGAAACTCACTCGAATCAATACTATTTAAGACTTTATGAATAGATGAAACAAATATATTATGTAAATACATAATAATTAATTTAGTAATTGATTTTAAAATATAAATAGAATTGTTTTTGGAGTAAAATGATGCCGACTTGTAGTAACTTGTAAGTACCACCTTAAGGCAGATTGACGTTTTCCTTCCTCCTATATCCCTAATTCAATGTCGTGTAACACCAAAAAAAAAATCTGTAGATACATGTGATAAAAATGTTATTGAAAAAACGTTATAGGAATTATAAATAAATAGTTACTTTTAAATATTAAATTTTGTATTTTTTCCAAATATATTAAAACATAGTAAGTAATATATTTAGTGTCACAGCTTGTTGTCACTCATGTTTATCTGATTGACGGATAATAATATATTTTTTGAAAGAAAACATTCATAAACAACTAGTTTTGACAACACATCTATCTTATTTTTGCATAGTATCGTGCATAATTATTCAAACTAATTATTCTTGTGTTGATGACAATAGAATGACTAGGTTTATGCATGTTTGATAGACAATTAATTAAGTCTATAAAAAATTAAATTTTGGTACATGAAATATTAATCATTATATATGTCTGAAAATCAGTTATATTTTCTTCATAGCAAATACTAAAAATATTTGATATAATGAACAATGTAATTATTTCACGCACAAAAACGATATTTGCTATTGACCATAATTACTAATATTTTGTACCGTAAGCTTTTCAGACGAATATATCTGCTAACTGAAAAATTCAATTCTATATTTCTATATATAGTTTAAACTTGAAAGCTCATACTAAATAGTTAACGAATCTAAAAATTAATTCATTTAATTGTGATTTCATTCCATAATCACCCTCCAAGAATATTTTCATCCCATTTCCGTTACATACATACTTATTACACACTCTCTCTTTCTGTATATATATATGTCTCTCTCTGATGGTGATCGCAGCACCATCCATAACATACACCATGAAGCACTCTCCAAAACCTTGCTACGTACGTCGCTAACACTTCCTTTTCACCCTCTCAGTGTTTCTGTTTCAGGATATTGATTGATGATTGTATGCTTGTTCAGGTGATTGGTGTGATATCCGTGGTTGTGATACTGGGATCAGTAGCAGAATGCAGAAGATTTAACGGCATTGAATATCCTGCAATCAACTGCAGAAAGCACAGTGCGGTATTGACTGATTTTGGTGGCGTTGGTGATGGAAAAACTTCCAACACAAAGGCATTTAAATATGCAATAAGCAACCTGAGCCACTATGCATCTGATGGTGGTGCACAGCTTGTTGTGCCACCTGGCAAATGGCTCACTGGAAGCTTTAATCTCACAAGCTATTTCACTCTCTTTCTCCAAAAGGGTGCTCTCATTCTTGCATCTCAGGTATATATAAATACATATACATGGCCATTTAATTTTTATGTTCATAATATATGAATGATGCATATTGACAGGATGAATCAGAATGGCCTCCACTTCCTGTTCTACCGTCTTATGGAAGGGGAAGAGATGCTCCTGATGGAAGATTTAGCAGCCTCATTTTTGGAACTAACCTCACTGATGTTGTGATCACCGGTAACTATAAAAAATAATTATATATATTTAGTTGATCATTTTGAAGTCTACAAATTTGTAACTGTCTATGTATTTATAAGGTGCTAATGGCACAATTGACGGGCAAGGGTCATATTGGTGGACCAAGTTCAAACAGAACCAAACCAAACTGACTAGACCATACTTGATAGAGATCATGTACTCTAATCAAATCCAGATTTCAAATCTCACTCTGCTCAATTCTCCATCCTGGTTTGTTCATCCGATATACAGCAGGTTTGATAATTATCCTTGATATACGTACTGTGTATGTTTTCACTCTCAATTTGTGAGCACAAGTTTCATATGATATATGTTTCCAGTAATATAATAATTCAAGGGCTTACGATTGTTGCACCAGTTGACTCTCCCAACACAGATGGAATAAACCCAGGTAATGTTAATGTTTGAAGTTGCAGGTGGTATTTATATTGAGGAATAGTAGGAGTGAAGTGCATTGTTTGTTGACAGATTCATGCAGAAACACTAGGATTGAAGACTGCTACATTGTATCGGGAGATGACTGCATTGCAGTGAAGAGTGGGTGGGATGAATACGGAATCAAATTCGGGAAGCCAACGGAACACGTGATCATCAGGAGACTGACATGCATATCCCCCGACAGCGCCATGATTGCATTAGGCAGTGAAATGTCCGGTGGCATCCGAGATATGAGGGCTGAAGACATCACGGCCATCAACACGCAATCGGCGGTTAGAATCAAGACAGCAATTGGCAGAGGAGGGTATGTTAAGGACATATTTGTCAAGGGAGCTCAATTGCACACCATGAAGTATGTCTTCTGGATCACCGGTTCATATGGCTCGCATCCTGATAATGGTTTTGATCCAAACGCGCTTCCTCAAATCACTGGGATAAACTACAGAGACTTCACTGCTGACAATGTCACATACTCAGCAAGACTCGAAGGCATCTCCAAGGACCCCTTTAGTGGAATATGCATTTCAAATGTCGATATTCGACTCAGTCAAGAGAAGAAGAAGCTTCAATGGAATTGCACGGATGTCTCTGGAGTTACAAAAAATGTCACTCCTCAGCCTTGTGATTTGCTTCCTCTCAAGACAGAAGCCCATGACTGTCCTTATCCAACTGACAAACTCCCCATTGATAGACTTCAACTCCAGACTTGTTCACTTTAAATTTTCTCCTTTTTAATTTTAATAAATAAATAAATAATACAAATCTTGCAACTCCTTTTTTCTTCTTCTTCCCACTCAATGGCATGGTTTAAGTTTAATTATTCTGTTTGAGAACAACAAGAAGGTCTCTATACATGTTACTTGTGTTAGTTATTTTATAGAATCACTAATTTATATACTTCTAATCATAACCAATTTTTCATTCTCAAATCTAAAAGCTTAAAATTAAAAATAAGAAATAAAAGAGCTCCGAACAAAAACCGTTACAACTTACAAGGAGGAACAGGCTCGAGATGGAAAGTCCAGCGATTTGCTGACATGGCAACAACAGAACCCCTAAACGGCAGCGTTTGGCAGCTCCCGCCTTTTTTCCATTGGGTCGAGAGAAAGGTAGAAGAGTCGAGAACCTCTGTAACTGTTGGTTCCTCTCCTCATTTAAATTCCCTTCTTCTCCCTTCATTCTTCATCAGAACAAAGAAAGAAAAAGAAAAAGTACCTGTGCTAGTTTTGCGAGATTCAACCTTAGCGTTCTTCTTCGTGGTATGGCAATGGCGGATGTTCAGATGGGTGAAGTCGAGACCTTTGCATTTCAGGCTGAGATCAACCAGCTTCTCAGCCTCATCATCAACACCTTCTACTCCAACAAGGAGATCTTCCTTCGCGAACTCATCAGCAATGCCTCTGACGTACGTATTTTCCTCCGTTTTCACATGCTCTCTTTCTATTGAATTTTGGATTCTGACTTGTGCATTGTTATATTCAGGCATTGGATAAGATTCGATTCGAGAGCCTCACGGACAAGACCAAGCTGGACGCCAAGCCTGAGCTTTTCATCAGGCTCGTCCCTGACAAGACCAACAAGACCCTCTCCATTATCGACAGCGGCATTGGAATGACCAAAGCAGGTGATAATGCAACTGTTTAAAGATATCCTTTTTTTTTTCAAACTTGCTATTTTATGCTCATATGATTCTTGTTTCTGTGCGTGGTTTTTTTAGATTTGGTGAACAATTTGGGCACCATTGCGAGGTCCGGGACGAAGGAATTCATGGAGGCGCTGCAGGCAGGTGCTGATGTCAGCATGATTGGCCAATTCGGTGTTGGTTTCTACTCTGCTTACTTGGTTGCAGAGAAGGTGATTGTCACCACCAAGCACAACGACGATGAGCAATACATTTGGGAATCTCAGGCCGGTGGATCATTCACTGTTACTAGGGATGTCAATGGTGAACCACTTGGAAGGGGTACTAAGATTACCTTGTTCCTCAAGGAAGACCAGGTAACCACAAATAGAGTACATTTGTCAATTGATTCATAACATGGTTGAATTGTAGAACTATATGAATGATGAATGATTGATTTTATGACCAGTTGGAATATTTGGAGGAGAGGAGGATTAAGGATCTTGTGAGGAAACACTCGGAGTTCATTAGCTACCCTATCTACCTTTGGACTGAGAAGACAACTGAGAAGGAGATCAGCGACGATGAAGATGACGAGCCTAAGAAGGTGGAGGAAGGAGACGTTGAGGAAGTTGATGAAGAGAAGGAGAAGGACTCCAAGAAGAAGAAGAAGATCAAGGAAGTCTCCCACGAGTGGCAACTCATTAACAAGCAGAAACCTATTTGGCTCCGAAAGCCTGAGGAGATTACCAAGGAGGAGTATGCTTCCTTCTACAAGAGCCTCACCAACGACTGGGAAGACCATTTAGCTGTGAAGCATTTCTCAGTGGAGGGTCAGCTTGAGTTTAAGGCCATTCTATTTGTTCCAAGAAGGGCACCTTTTGATCTGTTTGACACAAGGAAGAAGATGAACAATATGAAGCTCTATGTGAGGAGGGTGTTCATCACGGACAACTGTGAGGAGCTCATCCCTGAGTACCTTGGATTTGTCAAGGGTGTTGTTGACTCTGATGACTTGCCCCTCAACATCTCTCGTGAGATGCTGCAGCAGAACAAAATCTTGAAGGTGATCAGGAAGAATCTAGTGAAGAAGTGCATTGAGATGTTCAATGAAATCGCAGAGAACAAGGAAGACTACAACAGGTTCTATGATGCTTTCTCCAAGAACTTGAAGTTGGGTATCCATGAGGATAGCCAGAACAGAGCCAAGCTGGCTGATTTGCTTAGGTACCATTCTACTAAGAGTGGAGATGAGATGACAAGCTTGAAGGATTATGTTACGAGAATGAAGGAAGGTCAGAAGGAGATTTACTACATCACTGGAGAGAGCAAGAAGGCTGTTGAGAACTCCCCGTTCTTGGAGAGGCTAAAGAAGAAGGGGTATGAGGTTCTGTTCATGGTGGATGCCATTGACGAGTATGCTGTTGGACAATTGAAGGAGTACGACGGGAAGAAGATGGTGTCTGCTACAAAGGAAGGATTGAAGCTTGATGATGACAGCGAGGAAGAGAAGAAGAAAAAAGAGGAGAAGAAGAAGTCGTTTGAGGAGCTCTGCAAGGTGATGAAGGAGATGTTGGGGGACAAAGTAGAGAAGGTGGTTGTCTCAGATAGGATTGTGGAGTCGCCATGCTGTGTGGTGACAGGTGAATATGGTTGGAGTGCAAACATGGAGAGGATCATGAAGGCTCAGGCACTGAGGGATAACAACATGAGTGGGTACATGTCCAGCAAGAAGACCATGGAGATCAATCCCGACAATGGAATCATGGAAGAGCTGAGGAAGAGGGCTGAAGCTGACAAGAACGACAAATCAGTGAAGGACCTCGTGTTGCTTCTGTTTGAGACAGCACTCTTGACTTCTGGCTTCAGCCTTGATGATCCCAACATTTTCGCTGCCAGAATCCACAGGATGCTCAAGCTGGGTCTCAGTATTGATGAGGACACTGGTGTGGACGAAGAAATGCCGGCATTGGACGACGAGGGTGCTGAGGAGAGCAAGATGGAGGAAGTGGACTAAGCGCAATATTTTCTAAACGGCGGTGGATGTACATTTCATATTTTTGCTTTTGTAGTTATCAACTATCCATTCCTCGCTGGATGAAGGATATCTTTTGACACGAAAATAAAATAATAAAAAATAAAAAAATGGATGAACATCTTTATTAAATTCTGACCAACATGTAACTAACAAAAAATATGAGTCATTAAATGAAATTTTATACTAATCTCATACTATTAAAATCATTATTAATAATTATTTGATAGCTACAAATCACAAAAGTTACTAATTTTCTAGCACTCTTCTAAAAAAAATTATAAATAATTGTTCATAATTTAATTACCTATTGAATTAAAATTTCTTCAAATTATTAAGTAAAAATCCATGCTTCTTGCTGATACTACATATGCTAGTGAGAGTAATAGTTGCTGTATAGCGGGTCTTCACTCCGCACTTTCACTCATGCTGTTTTTGTTTTACGTATTTCCTCTCTCTACTGCCTTTCTTCCTACCCAAGTTTCTTCCTCTCTCTTTCTTGTTATTCCAATTTCCAAAACCATATTTTCACGCTAAACCTCCGCATCAGTTAGTAGAACGAAGATATACCTGCCGCTCCGTTCCCTTCACGAGTGAGATTAACCGATTTCTTGATTTCTTTAGCTGCATTGTTGTGTAGTGTGTATCCACGTCTTTTCGCTTCGGCAACCTACGCTAGCTAGATTCTTTCTTTCTCTAATCTCTAGAAGGAAAAAGAAAACAGATTTCAATTTTGAGTCAATGACTCGTTGACGTTGGCCGAATATTTTCCCCAAAAATGAGCGAAGAAAGTGGTACTGCGGTATTCTCGGCGTCTTCTCCCTCTGAAAGGTACACTTTTTTGCTCTCTATTCTTATGTGTTGTCTCAACGTGAATGGTGTTCTTTTGATTTGGCATGCAGGCGCTCGAAAATTTCATATTCAAGAGAGTTTCTTCTCTCCTTAGCCAAAGCGGATGGTACGGTAAAATTGCCAAGGGAGGTTAAGCTCTCATCTCCACGGTAAAAAAAAAATTAGATAAAGAAGGGAAAAAACTTTTCTGCTTTTATGTTTTGAAAGATTACTCTGACGCCTTCCGTTGATTGCTTGATTTGTGTGTATTTATTGAACAGTTTTTTAGAAGATGCATCGGGTCTTCTATCGCCGCCTTTCTGTGTTCCTGGTATTTTGATGCTTATATCATATTATTATGGATGATTGTTGCAATACTGTGGTTTTACATTGACAAGATCGGCTTCGTAAATTTATGTTTTGATACAAATTCTGGATGTCATGAACGTCTGACCCTAAGTTACTCTCAACATTCTGGATAAAGCTAATCATCTACTGCATCGGAATAATGAACCCTATCGGCCTCCTTGCATCTACAAGGTATGGTTTCAGCTATAGTATTTTTTTTTTTCGTGCTCAGAAAATTAATTTGTCTGCGAGGAATTTATTTAATGCGTGGAAACTTCTTTGTTTCTTCTTTGTTTTTTCAGGCATTCCCTCCTTCAAGTAGCGATGGTAAGGACTTGCTTAATAGTGATACACCCGGATCTGCTGAGAGCACAAATCAAGATAAAGCAAAAGCAGAAGGCGAAAGATGGAGAAAAGGTACAATCCTGTCATTTGGTGCTTCATTGCAGTCGTCATAGGTTGTCAAGTTGCTGATTCTGATAAGCTTTACACATGTTGATAAGATACACACGACAAAACTTGTTATGGAACTGTGTATTATACAAGGTGCATGCTATGGTGCCTATATATATTTGCCTAACTTAATAAAATGAGATAAAATTTAATATTTAAATTAAAAAATATAAAAGTAAACAATTTTTTAATATTTAAAACTTACCATAAAAGGTAACTTTGACAATTTCGGCACCAAAGTTACAGGCACCATAGAATTGGCCATTATACAATATATATGCAATACCTGAAGATGAATTAAAATGCAGTTACAGTCAGACTGCCAAAGGAGGAAATTTGGTATTCAAGCAAAAACACTGATTCTGAAGAATATTCAGGCACAACTCTGGTGTCTCCAGCAACCAGACACTTGAATGTTTCACAAAGAGAAAGTCTGATTCAACCATCCAAAGTACCAAAGGCTACCAAAGGTTGTTGTCTCCAGCACCACCAGGTGAGTTTGTTCCACAAGTCCATGAACCATATACATACAACTCTGAACGTTCTATCCATGTTGGATGATAGTATGCACTTTATGGACTTTGAAACACATTCAAAATTTCAGATGGTGAATCCACCAGGAACTCCTCTTGTCATGGAACCGCTACAGGGAAGCAAACCACCAAATTTCTTAAGCCAGGAGAACTGTGGGAATAACCAAAAGAATCATGGTGAAGTGGAATATGAAACCCTTATCCAGGAGATGAAACTAAGTAATATACCAGTTTGTGTCCATGTTTCTCCACCAGCAATCGAAATATGTGATCTCTCAGAGTCGGACACTTCTACTTCTCCTGTAGAAGGTGACAAACAGTCAAGTTCTTACAGCAGCAGCATAGATGGAAGATCAAATTCTAGCTTTGAACTTTGTTTGCCTGATGAGGAGAGTTTGATTTGCTTTGATGGACCATTCTTGATGTCTGATGTGGAAAAATTGACAATGGTTGATGATTCAATGTCTAGTAGCGCCCCAAGCTCACCTCGCGATATGATTGAGAAGCTAGTAGAATCTTTACTCAATGATGAAAGCTGTCCTGCACCACATCTGAACGATCGTATAGTGCATCATGGAGCTGGATTGGAAGGCTTTGGTTATCTTCCGCATGCACAGCATTCTTACACAGAGTTCTGTTCCAATCAACTGAATCTGCAAAGGGATGAACAAATGCATAGTAGTTTCCATAAAAACTCCATCTATTCAGCAATGTCTTCTTCTGCAGCATCTCACTCTCACCCATCCAGCACAGCTTGTCAACCCTTTGCTCTATCTCACGATGAGCTGAGAAGAGTTCATGATCAGCTGAAAAGGGCTGATAATCGAATTGGTCAATTAAGCTCCAGCAGAAGATAAATACAGGAAAACGTCAACTCAGCACCTAAAGTGTATCACATGTTGCAATGACACCACTTCAGAACCTGAACTCAATGCAGAGCTGTACCTTGGGAGTTTTTTGTAGGAAGTTTTGATTTCAGTTGCTGATTTTTTTTCCATTCATGGTTAGATTCTCATAGTGATAGCAACATCAATCATGAATTTGCACACAAGGCAGTGGCACCCGTACTTCAAATTTCGTGAATGACAAGTAGCCAGATATGTTGTCCAAACTGGAACCAAAAGGACAATTGTCCGCTTGAATGTTTCACATTTTTCAGTCAAATACTAATAGTTGCGAAATCTATATACAGTAGCTAGCATCAGAAAAAGTTTACGCAATAAATGGGTACACGTATATTTAGCTGCTTGAAATACCGTATTACATCAAAGGGAATGTTTACTAGTGATCACAGATAATGGCACAGCAGCTAAAGAATAAAGTGGTAACTTTAGCAGAACTATGCAGTTGCCTTTCATCAAACTTGGCATTCTGTTTGATTTGATCACCAGTCAGGATAAGATATAGTTCGATTGAAGTTTTCGAAAAGTCGACACTTAAAATTTTGGTTTTATTCCTTGATTTTGCTACCTTTTCCTTAAACATATTAAGCTCAAGGGAAATGTACATGGTTGATGAACCAATTGAGATTAGGTCATAAATAAATAGTAAGTATATTTGATTCTATTTGAAAACATTGATTTCAAGTAAACCAGGCCCGATGGCCTTCCATTATTTATAAACCAGATCAAAAATTTTATACTGTCAATGTCTATACTTTTGTGCTGCCTAAAAACTGCCTTGCTAGTTGCTAGATATTAAACCAAAAAGTCTGAAACACATATTCGGTCCTGTACATACATACACAGAACTAGGAAAGCTATACATAGGGGCTTTATTGTATTCTTTTCTAACAAGTTGATTGATATATACATGATCTAAATGAATGCGGGGAATTGAAACCCTTGCTTAGTCTGGAACCTCTCAGCTTGCTGCCCTTCCGTGGCATCTTCATCTCATCACGCAAAATCCTAATCAATGACAACATCTAATTTGTGAAAAATGAAGTCATTTTCTGCCTCTGCTGCATCTAAGTAGCTGTCTTCAACTGCCCACCAGTCATAGGTCTATCTGCATTGATGTAGCTGTCTGTTTCAAGTTCCACCTCATACGAGGCAAGCAACCTTCTCTGCATGAACATATATGAATCTCATTATCATTCCTTCTATCCTTGAGCATACAATTTAATGTCGACCATAGTAGTCAGTTCAAGTTTCTACAGAGATGAGAATTTCAATATGTATGTGATGCTTTTGTAGGAATGTGGCACGACTTAGACAGTTTCAAATAAATGAGGAACATCAGCATACCACTTCAAGCTATGTATCCTCAGGAAATAAATTCATTATAAAGATCAAGCACTTAGATGCCAAAATATAACAGTGGGGTGAGCCTCAAGCAGGAAATATTCTGCTCATCATTACATATTTAGTTATAGCAATATAAAGATCAATGACACAAATACTTACATGATCCTCAAAATCTGGGCTCCTTAAATTGATAGACAGATTTCTCATCAGCAGTAGCACCTAAACAGAGTATGATTTGGTAAGTACTTCTCTAACATAAATTTATAACGTCACATTTCTAATATTCGTCCAAAGTCAATATTTCAAAGCCTTTGTAGAAATAAAGTTTCAATATCTTAACTCCATTTAAGGAGTAGGAATTATTTGTTTGAAGCAAATGGAAATGGACTGTCAAAAGAAATTATTCATTGGACAGTAAGAACACAGGCAAACATACCGTTTCAACATCTATAGGATCCATCCTTTTTAGTTTCTGTAGATGCCCAGTTATGCTTGGGTCAAATACACTGCCAATGAACCGGTACACTTGAGTGAAATCCGGAAGAACTGAATGAAAGGGGAAAACGTTAGATTGACAATTGAAACAACAATAAATATTAAACAAATTGTAACATAGCCTGATTATGTGTGTATTTTTACCATCGATCATGAAAGGCCAAGTTTGGTTTGGCACTCATGATAGTATCTAATCAATGGTGAAAAATCTACACATGCCCAGGTCATACGACACTGTCACATTAGAGGATACATCTCCCCATAATTACTTCTTATGCCAAATATTCTTTAGTTATAAAGCACAATGTGTACAGACTATGCTTATAACAGCAATATACAACCTTGTCATGCATACAGTATAATGTGATGTAACAATCAAAAACGAAAAAATAGAAAATTAAATATTTAAAGGCTTGCCTCTCAAAGGATGGCTATTATTCCCTTGAACATTAGATTCACCAGGTGCTTGTGCTCTGGGAGTGCTTTCGCTGCTACTACAACAGTTATTTACTTTTTGCCCTAAATACATGATATTGCAAACACAAGAAATTAGTCAATAACTTTAACAAATCACATAAACAACTTCCATTAACTATTTGTCATGTATTTTTCCAAGTATAGAAAGTCGCAGCTTTTAATACCATGCAATACATTGGTTTTTTGCTGCAGGGTGTTGTTTGACCAGGAAGACACCGCAGTGCTAACAATAGGTGTTTTAAGCATTGCTGAAGAATCAGGCTGCAGGACATGTCCACATTCAAGCAAAGCAGATGAAGACTGAAATGATCCAGATACTTGCGCGAGTACTGGTGCTGCGATATATCACTTATAATTATTAGATAAAACTGAATTGTGTTTCCAAAAAGTGTATGGCAAAGATTACAACCATTTTTAGAAGCTTTCTGAGGATATGGATGAGCGGCTTTTCGTTTTGGTCTGGGTGGAGGAAGATGTTCACTTGTCCCGCTCTTCTGAACTTTTAGAAAGTATTTCTGTGCATGGCTACGTATCTGCAAACTCAGTAAAAAATAATTTTCAGAACTTAAATGGGAATAGAGGCATCTGACATCTGTTATCTGTAAGTCAATTTAATAAGATACACACCAACTCTTATAAAATTTCAGATACTTTCAGATCTGTCAATCCATCAACTCTAAAAGATATTCTTTTAACCTATTTCTTACACATAAATTCCATATACAGTCATATCCATCAATTCATTGAATCTGCAACTTTCTATAGTTCAAATTTCAATACATTTTAATCCTTCTATAGCAGGCACATAGAACTCACATAATACATCAATTAATCTACAGTTGATGCTCTTCAAACTTTCAGCAAATGATCAGCACGTTGATATGCTAAATGGTTTCACAACTTTTGTCTCTCACTCTCACCGCAGAAGAAAATTTTAATGAACAGAGGTTTCACAGAAACGCCTACCAGCACAGGCGCATCAAAAGTCAGTGAGAATGACATGGGAATCCAAGGAGATCATGACCTAGTAACACACAACGACCAAAAGGAGAGGGAGTGCAGAAAAGGAAAAAGAAAGTTACATAATTTCATTCTGGACATCCTCTAATTCCTCAAGCAAGTGGCAAAAGCTATAATCTAACGATCAATTTAGGGAAACAGCATATTTCCCTTCCAGTCTAAAATTGCATCTGAAATTACCTGGATAACTGTCTTCGATCCAACAAATGCTTCAATCTTTTTCCAGTCACGGTCAAACCTAAATACAGAATAAAAAGAACAAGCATCATCAGATGATGTAAAATGGTAGCAGCAGGACGAGAAAAAAATAAAAAAATAAATATAAAAAACGAACAGAGATAGGAACTACAAATTAACTTGCATTTGAATGATAAATTTAATTTAGTGAGTTTAATAGTCTGTATCAAGTTTTTAACATAAATATGATTCTTCAGTACTGATTAAAATTAAAATTTAACGCTTCATTTTGCTACTAATTTCGTACTGAATTAGTTCTTTTTATGTGCTTCTCCCACATGAATTTACTCTAGTTGACAAGTGAATTAAAACCTATATTTAAATGCGACTTTAGTACATAAAGGCTAAAGCTATTGCCTATTGTTCCTAATTCCCATTCTCTCGCTGGACAAGTGACAATACAACTCTGCTCTATCCCAGCTACATCATTTGCCCAGTTGATATCTAATCTTCAATTCGTTCGTTCATACAAGATTATCAGACTAAAAAATAATTTCAGCATCTGATGAAAATATTTTGATGCTATAAAGTAACTAGCGAACAAAGGTTTTCTTCCTTCCCAATAGGAGTGAAAAAAGAAATCCACAAAATTGAAAGAACTCATTACACTTAGAAACGGATAACAAAGTAAAAGCAGCCACAGAATCCAGCAACACACAACCATTCACAGTGAGAAGCGCTAGCTTGGCTATCATTTTTTTTTTTTATCTTACATTGTCAATTCATCACTACTCCAGGTAGAATTTGAAATTTACCCCTCCCAACATCTTCAAACTCACCAAATTCACCATAGATCCCAAGATTTTAAAATTCAAACCTTCACAATCACATGTAATTGTACCAATTCCTCAGAAGCAATTCTCCACAAATGCATGTCACATTTGAACTTCATAATTCACACATTACATCATATTTCAGAATAAATAAATTGGAAAGATAAAAAGATTGAGACTTTACAGTTGAAGAGCTTCGAGGAACTTGTCGTGCTCGGGTTCGGTCCAGCTCTCTCTAGATTTAGTTATAGTGTATGGCTTCCGCGTCTTCTTGGCGGGGTCCTCCGCCGAGTTGGCGGTGGACGTCCCCGGGGTTGCGGCCAACGGAACGAGGCTGGGGAGCGCACTGGGATCGAGGTAGAATCCCTCTGAGGGGTTCGGGTTCTTCGATACCATTTCTGTGAGTTTTAAGCAGAGAGAGAGAGATGCGGCTGTTATAGCTGCGAGTAACAGAAATTTATAGGGAATTGATTCGAGGTTGTTTCTTCATACAGTTCGCTTTCAGTTAGGTGCATGACCAAGACCAATGCCTGTTCACCACGTCATCATTTAAAATCTTATAGAGACACAGATTGAGCAGTTTACATTTTACAATGCACTTAATTAAGCCAAACACTAATTAATCAGTATTCTTTTCTCAGTTTTGTGCATATTTTTATTGTTTATGACTTGTTAATAAAGAACCATAAAGTTGTAGCAGTTCATTTATAAAGTATTTTGTTAACATTTTTGTATGATTAATTAATTATAGTCCACTACTTTGGTTTGGAATGGGGATTGGGGAAAGAGGAAAAGTCGAAAATATATATCAAAAGTGAAAAGCACAAGAAATTTCAGGAGGTAGTTGTTCGCAATACATGGTCATGGTGTGTCCCAATTCCTCTCAGCCCATGTGCTCATTTATTATTGTTATGCCTCTCGAACTACTTTGCGCTTTGCTTTGGTTGTCTACAGAACTAGAGCTCGGCTTATAGAGTTGGTGAAAACTTGGATTTAACAGAACAAGCAAGAAGAGAAAAGTGGCATTGGATTTCGATGGTTAAGAACTAAGACGGTTATACACTTATACGTGTCAGTGAAAGGGTGTGTTGGGTCCAAAGAAGATGGGCCCACAAACCATGCAGTCCAGAAGATATCCAACAAGATATTTTGTGGTAGGCCCACGATTGTACGGTATGGACCAAAGCCCCTTTGCTTGGATTTCCCTTTCCATCTTTGTGTCATACCGCATAACCATCAGACATCTGTTGTAGAAATAGATCTTTTCAATTTTTTTAACAATTTAGTGGATAAAGTATAATTTTTTATTTTTTATTTTTTTAAATATATATTTTTTAATTTCACTTATAAAATTAATGATTTATCACATTTTACATTTTTAATTGTTAAAAAATTGAAATGATTTATTTTCATTTGTTATTACTGCACTTTCATATCTTTATTGGTGGTGTAAAAAAGGGCAATTGCATTTCAATTATTGATATTGTGTGTAAGTAATAAACGGTAATTGCTACAGTGTTTAAAGTTTAATGTTTATTACTTTAATTTGTTTAAAAAAACTAAAATTAATATTTAACTAGTGTATGTTCCGTGTCTTACACGGGATAATATATAAAATTATATAAAAATTTTTATTAAAATTTAAATAAAAATATATATAGTAATTATTATTATAAATATTTTACAATTTAAAAATATTAAAAATAATTAATATTTATTTTAATCAATTTAAATTTATTGAATGGTCATTTCATTTGTTTGCTTAAACAAGTATTTGGAGTTTGAATCTCGCCTTGTGTGTATCACAATCCATTAGTTAGCGACAGACCCTTAATAAATAGAATATCAATATATGGTGGATTAATTCTCGACTTGCCAAGTCAGAAAATCCATAAAAAAAAATTGTATTTGTCTTTAAAATAGATTAGTTTTTCATTAATAGAAATACTTATGAATTTTTGTCTTTATTAAAATTTACTTGGGACAAATTTATTTATTGCTATAGTATTCATTCTTGAAATCAAAACAATATGATCAACATTGTTACTTGTTAAAACTTCACATTTTATGAAATAATTTTTAAATTTTCAAATTCATAAACTTATGTCATTACAAAAGTAATTAGATCGATTAATATTTTTTGGTAATATGGTGTATCGAAACACCATCGTTGAGTATTAGTTAGTTTAAAAAGAAACCGATAACAACTTTTGTTATTCAATATATAATTTATTCTATTAAAAAATAAATTAATATTTTCTAAACTTGTAAATACATTTTCTTTTAATTTCTTACACTATTTTATTTGACCATATTTACCATTAAAAAATAGTAAATGACCATACTATCTTACAATATATATAATGTAAAAAGTAATTTCTTATCTTAAAATTAATTTTGGTTAGTGAGATAAAATTTAAAATATTTTTTTATTTTCTTACTCAAATTTAAATTTAAATTTAGAATTGATTAACAACTCATCTTTTTTAATTTCAATAAAAAATAAATTAGTTAGATGCAAAATATTCATCATTTAATAATTTTAATTATTTAAATTTTAATTACCAAAAATTGAATTAAAAATTAATTATAAACTTAATAATCGATAATATATATATTGTATTAGTATGTAAATAATAATATCCAATGTACTAACTATTTATTTTTTTGACAGAATTAATGTATAATTTATTGAGGATTGATTTATTATCCAAAAATTTTTTCATAAACTTTGTAATATATGAAGATAGTGATCTTATTTTTTATTATTATTTCAGAAATTTTTCATAATTTTTTAATTATGTAATTAACTTAATTCATAACCTTTATTATTGTTTTTATACGAAAAAATATCAATTTATATTATTTACATATTTTTTAACTATTAATAAATAAATAAATATTTGCACTATTATACTTATTGTTCTAGATAATGACTTAAATAACTTATTTTGTATGTTAAATAATATTTTATATGTTAAATTTATTAAATATTAAGATGAAAAAATTGTTCAATAAATTATATAAAAATAATAATAATAATATATTTGTCTAACTTAATTTAACTTTCTTATAGACAATTCTTAATCTATTTTATATTCATCTACATTAAAAAAAATGAAGGATATACAATCTTTAACACGGTGTTCTTTTAGGTATTTAGAAATCTAGAACAAAAAAAAGTCTTGAAAAACCAAATAGCCACCTAACTTTCCTTATCCTCAATTCTTGTGACCTCACTCCCAAAAACCCAGAAGAATAGAATATTGCTTGACTTGCTTTCGAATGCAGTAGAGAAGAACATGCAACGTCTATCTCGTCGCCGTTATTCCACCTGCCCAGTCACTACCGTTGTCGTGTCTGCTCTGCCGCCGTGTGCGTTGCTATGCGTCATCCAATTTAATGAATTTAATTAGAATAAATAATAAATTATTTATTTTATTTTAGACTTCATAAATGAGAAAACCAATTCACTGATACAATAAATTACAATTAACGTAGTCCAATTAATTAAGTAATATAAATTATAATAAATTATATTAATATTTAAATATCTAATCAAATCAATTAGTTGATATAATTAAGTCATTGTAATAAATTGTATTGAATGAGTTAAAATAATTAGATCGGGAAACACTCTATGGAGCATGCTACGTCAGCTCTATCATTAACACTACAAAAAATTTTGGTAAAAACGGCGGTTTTTTTGGGTATTTACGGCGGTTTGAACCGCCATTATTACCAAGAATGGCGGTTTTGTAAAACGACGTAATTCTGGACGCCATTCTGGTTATTACGGCGATTTTTTAAAAACCGCCACAATTTCCTTGGTTAAAAACAGCGGTTTTTGAATAGGTTAAAACGGCGGTTCAAACCGCCGTTATTTCCAGGGGTTAAAACGGCGGTTTCTGATAGGTTAAAACGGCGGTTCAAACCGCCGTTATTTCCAAGGTTAAAACGGCGGTTTTTGATAGGTTAAAACGGCGGTTTGAACCGCCATTATTACCTTGACAGAATGACGTTTTGGTTGATTAAAACGGCATTTTTAAACCGCCATTTTTACCCTGACAGTAGCGTTTTGGTTGGTTAAAATGGCATTTTGAACCGCCGTTTTACCCTGACAGTAACATTTTTTATTGTTTAAAAAAGTAGTTTTTACCGATGTTTTTATCGCGTTAAATAAATAATTTTGTGATTAAAATTTCACAATAACAAAAAATCATAATCCATAAATGAAATATTATAACTCATAAACAAAGTATTAATATAATATATAATTTTTTATTATTGAAAATCAAAAGTAATAACTAATATATAATTTTTTATTATTGGAAATCAAAAGTAATAACTCCTATACAAAAATTTGTCTTACTAAACTTACCAAAATACAAGCATTGTAATAAGCACTAATTAGTCAAATCTACCATCCAGTTCCCCAAACTATCTTAATATCTAATAATGTATTTAAACTATCTAATAAGTGCTATTTTTACTACTTCAAAACTATCTAATAAGTGCTGTTTTTACTACTTCAAATATATATCCTCTTAAGTATGGTCTCCTACTTCAAATAAGACATTTATTACATGCATCTCTTGAAGGTGTGGCAGCTTGACAGGTTCTGGAGGGAGTTTTCATTGAAGATTTTGTGCACTCAGAATTCTGTTGATCATTTTGTTTTTGGGCAACAAATTATTGGAAGATGATACACCTTTCTTTCCCTTCAGAGACTACTGATGAAATCTATGCATAACAAGAAAATGGAAGTTTTCAAACCTTTGCAGTATATACCGAATTACATCTCTAAGTACTTTGTTTCTCAATATACTTTATTTCCTTGATTTGTTAGAGAAGCAGATAAACCTAAACAGTTAACACTAATAATAGATGTAGAAAGCATGTGTTATGTACTTTTTGCAAAGATTAGAGTATTAACCTAATATACCATGTATGTTGGTTCCGGTGCTTGGCAATGGCCACACCAAGGAGCATAAACCTAATATTACGATAACTTATTAATATGATCAATGTTTACAAGCAAAAATGACTCTTGCAAACTATGGAACAAATATTATTGTACCTCAAGGAGAACATCCTTTGACTCATCCAAGACAATGTCATCGAAGTTATCCCCGACAACAATTTTTACATCACCATCATTCTGCCAAGTTAGCATACATGTTAGATCAGTGGCTAAAATACCAGGCCAAAAGAACATTTATGGAAAATGAAAATAACTCAGTTTCTGGAACTGGATCTGACTTGAGGAAAGGTTTTAACTTGTCATGAAGAAAATCTTCACCAAATGCCTAAGAAAAAAAGCATACATGGAATTTTCAGCCACAACCAAAATTTCAAACATGACTAAGATAGAAGATAGCATTCATGCATATTCATTAACATGATAACAAAATGAACAGAGCCCCTGACAAGTAGAAAGAAGCGTACCTTAATATTGTCAACAGTCACCTCACCATCATATAAAAATTTTCTCCCATCATTATTTCCAATATATGCAAGTACCTATGCAAGATTCGATGAGTTTCATTCTCATATTATAACTAATAAATAGATAATTTTTCGCAGTCTCTAGATATATAGCCAAGCTACAAACTATAAAGTAACCTGAAAAAGTTAGGCAGAGAATGTAGCTCGTCCATGCCGTGATGTGCTCACAGCTTTCTCCTGCAACACCTGTTATTTACTTGTATAGCAGTGAGGTTATTTACCTGCAGAACAACAAAATTCGATGATAATGTGAGGCCATTCCCAATGATGATAGCTGCAGGACTGTTAAATATAGCATAGTGCTAGGAAAAACATAACTGAACTAAGAACCTCATTGGCACCTCCCACTCCACCAGTTGAGAAAAGATATTAAGATATGAGAATTTAAAAATTCAATTTAAGAAAGTGAGAGAAACTAACACTAAATTTTCTGGCATATGCTTCAGAGCAAAAAGTGGAGGCACAATAAGCATAATGTTCCCATGATCCACATCCATAAGGAAGCTGGTGCTCAGAGAAACTAACACTAATTTTTTTTAATTATTAATAATGCATCATATCACCATTTACATGCAAAGCTGGTGCTCTCATTCACAATGAGGAAGCTTTTTCTCAACATCTTTTATTTAACTAGATAGTAAGCATCACCTTTAGAATTTCTGAGGGGCAAAAACTTCCAATCCAGAAGAAAAATTGTTCAAACACCTTTATGATCTTTTATATACCTCTGCATCAGCAAGAAAATTAAAAATTGAAAGCCAAAATACACACTTACATCATTCAAACATTAGCACAATATTCATGGAACAGATTAGCAGTGCTTTGTGTCTCTTCATTATTGCATTTATCCATCATTCAAACACTTACATCAGAAAATACACACATGCCATGTTTTGTACTAATTTCGGATAAATGATGCAAATGAATCAGTTCAATAAAACAGATTAGGTCTCAAACTAAATAAAATCAAAAGCAAAAAAATAACAACACAACAGAAAATGCAGCAGTAACAAGCTAACAACAACAACATCACAAAAGATCAATGAAAGTTAAAAACACAATAATAAAAACAGAACCAGCATTCTTTGTTTCTTCCTACTAGAGCATGAAGTAGATCTAAAAGAACAAAGAGTTACCTATTAGAAGTGATAGGATTGCGAAACCAAACTTTAGAAGCTTGCTGAAGGCAGCAATAACGGCGTTGCTTGCCACGGCGAGGAGATGAGCCAGATTGAAAACGGTGTTGCTTGCGATGGCGCAGAGATGAATGACGGCGATGAGATGAGTGACAATCTTCATATCAAATCCAAATCATAGAAGCTCGCTGAAGGAGGAGAACGCGCCGCCAGAGGAGATCGTCGCTGGAGACAGCGTTTCAGTTCACAGCACAAAATCTCGTCGTAGGAGAACGCCAAGAAAATCGTTGCCGGAGCATTCGCTGGAGCAGATCATCGCCGGAGCAGATCGTCGCCGGATCATTCGCTGGAGCAGATTGTCGCCGGAGCATTCGCTGGAGCAGATCGTTGCCGGAGCAGTCCCTGGTGCAGAACGTTGCCGGAGCAGAGCACAGATCGTCGTTTTTGGATTTGACAGTGGTGCCAACGCGTGTTAGAGTTTTCCTTGTTGGGGATTGGATTTAAGATATTTGGATTTTCCTTGCTTTTCAGTTTTCCTTCGTTTGGGCCTTATTTTTTTTTACATTGTGCTCTGATAATGGCGATTTCAACCGCCAAAATTATCAAAAATTGCTATTTTATTCAAATTAATTATGGCAGCATTAATGCCATAATATTTAAATATTACGGCGGTTTTAAAGAACCGCCATAATATAAATACCATTTTAAACTTCATTTTTTGTAGTGTAAGTGCATAAATCCAATTTTTATATAATAGAATAGATAGATAAATAGAATAAATAAGTAAGTAAGTATTTGCACTATTATACTTCTTGTTTTACATGATGACTTAAGATATTTGTTTTGTATGTTAAATAATATAAAAAAATATTTTGTATCTTACATTCATTAAATATTGATATTAAGAGTAGAAAATTATGTAATAAATTTTATAAATAGTAATTATAAAAAATAAATAACTATTTATATATATAATAATTCTTGGTATACATAGGATCATGTATATATTAGGATATCTATTTTAATTATGTGAGTAATCATTGTTATTTTTACTTTTTTATTATATTAGTAAATAATATTTAAAACTAAAAGAAAGAAAAAAATTAAAAGTTTTTCTTAATTTGAATTAAAAAATTCTTTATAAGTATATCTTGTAACACACTCGCTGATAGAATGTCACGCTTCCGGCTGCGTCACTTTGATAATTGACGATTGGGTTTTTGACGGTTTAGAATTTCACTAATGAAATCTCGTTGTAAAGTATAGTTTCTAAACCAATCATTAATCCTTTCATACAAAAAGTTGTTTGTCACTAAAACAAACCCCTAAATTTATAAACCGAAGTATTCAAACCTCGGG
>NC_029780.3:108238473-108275954 GCF_000817695.3 Arachis duranensis | reverse complement strand
AATCTACAGATAAAAAATTATAACTTGCAAAAATATCTCTAGAATTTATTACATAAATATTAAAAGTCATGTATTTATATAAATTAAATTATATTAAATTGTAAGATATTTAGATATTTAATTAAATTTAAAAATAAATGGTATGCCAATTCAAATAATTTAGATTGAAGATAAAAAATATATATAATCAAATTATATTATATAACATAACATTTCTATAAGTTTCTTTTATAAGAGATTTAATATAAAAATATTTATCATCATCTGTTTAACATAACAATTTAAATTTAGGTGAATTATTCCAAAAAATAATTTTTTCAAATTATTTATTGTTAATATCGGATCAATTTCATAACATTTAATAATGACATAAATGATTATATTTAAACTACAAAATTAACCTAAAACAAAATATAGAAATGGATGAGAACAAAATATTAAGACAAAAAATGATTAGAAGCGTAAAAATAGAAAAAAACAAATTTAAATAATGTCAAAAAGAATCTAATATATAAAGATGTGAATTGTAAAAATAGAGGGATACATATATAAAGAAGAATAGCATGCATGTATAAACGTTTTTTCACTGTATCATAATTTGCTCCAACTATACAATGAATTCAGCGGCAGTCGGCAGCTCCAAAAGTTTGCATCGTTGCACCTCGAGTACATGACCTAATTTCTTAAGCCGCAAGTATGCCGAGCACATTGTCATCCAATTCCATCAGCAAGCAATGGTAATGCTTAAATTGAGACATTTTCGAGTTATAAACAAACAATCAACAAAACATTATTCATCCATACCTTCTCATTTATCCATAAAAAAAATTTTACATAAAGAAAAAAAAAAAGAAGAAAAGAAGAGTTGAAATAGCAAGAGCGATAAAAAAGATGATTCTTATCATTTTGTTTGGCCGTCTATATATAGAAGACTAGAAAATCATGATTATCTAACAAAATTAATTTGTATTTATTGCATTTAATTTGAATAAGCAAGAAATGATCATATTTTAGTTTAGTATTTAATTCACATGATTTGAATTAGACTCAATACATATAATTTAATTTGATTTAATTATTAGTTAAAAATATCTCAATTGCTTATTTTATTTATAGATTTATTATTTTAATTATTAATAATTTAATCAAATCAATTAATTAATATACATAATTTATACCGAATTTGATTTAATAAATTAAAAAATACTATCAGAATATTAAAAAAATAAATTAAAAAATACTATTAAAATAAATTGATATAAATTATAATAATTATGTAATATTTAAATATCTAATTAAATCAATTAGTTGATATAATTAATCTCATAATAAATTATATTTAATGAGTTAAAAGAAATAAATCGAAAAACACTATCAGAAACATGTCACGTCAGCTCCATCATTAAGTGTAGAAATCCGATTTTTATATAATAGAATAGATAGAATAGATGTTAATTCATATATAGTATATAAACAAATTTAATTAGAATAAATAACAATTTATTTTTTTTATTTTAGACTTTATAAATGAAAAGACTAATTCACTAATATAACGAATTATAATTAATGTAGTATAATTAATTAAGTAATATAAATTATAATAAATTATATTAAGAAAAGAAATATTTAAATATCTAATTAAATCAATTAATTGATATAATTAAGTCAGTGCAATAAATTGTATTGAATGAGTTAAAACAATTAAATCGGGAAACACTCTCTGAAGCATACCACGTCAGCTTTATCATTAAATGCAGATATCCGATTTTTATATAATAGAATAGATAAAATCATCGTCGAAAATAATTTATTGACAGATTTTTTTCGTTAATAATTTGCCAATAGATTTTTCTGCCATCGACAAATTTTCTTTCCATAATAACCTCATTTATTTCGCTAAAAACATAAGTTTTTTGACAGATTTTTTGATAGTAACTAGTGTCAAATTTTTTATCAGACTTTTGTTAGTAATTAGCGGCAACAGAGGGAGCTCATGCAACGACAGCAGCAGTAGAGAAAGAAAATGCGACAAGAGCAACTGCGAAAAGAGTTGTGCGACAATAGCAGTGAAAGGAGCAGACACGACAAGAGGGACAACAGAAAAAATTTGTGCGACGGAGAAATCACATTTTCAATTTGAATAAAGAGAGAACGAGTGTGCGTCGATAATAAAGGATGAAATGTTTTTGAGTGTTTATATTTTGTGTAAATGAATGGTTGTCTTTATTGAAACAATTAGCCCTAATTTTCATCGGTAATAGTATCAAATTCAAATTTTAAATTTATCGACAGAATTATCAAGGGATCTTAAAATCTGTTTGTAAATTTTTGGAAAAATATTTTAATTTTTTACCGACAAAAAATTTGTCAAAAATTCATTAGTATTTTTATAGTAAAATTCTATCCTAAAAATCTGTTGTAATCTCTTATTTTTCAATAGTAAAATTTTAAAATATTGTTTTGTTCTAAAAATTAAATTTAAAAATTCTGTTTAATAGACTAACATACATATTTACCCCTTAACTATTAGAGTCTATGCATTTAATTATAATATTTTAATATCAGAAGAAAATTATTAATTAATGATATAATAATTTAATTCTTTAATTTAGAACAAATAATTATGTACATTTATAACATAATTTGTATAATTTATGTTTAGTATAATTAGTAATAAGAGTATTTATCTATTTTGGTCTCCAAAAAATTTTGGACGAGATACTTTAATCACTAATAATTAACTTTGTGAGTCATTTAGGTCATTGGTCCACTTTACTCTATCAACTTTTAACGAAACTGTCCTATGTATCGCCTTAACTTTCTTCATCAGACGTTAAATGCCACATGGACACAAAGAACAAAATGGTCTCTGCCCCCACTATACAGAAACAATGTCGTTCTCTCCCAATTTCCATCATATCTTGTATGTATAACCCTAACAGTCTAACATTGCAACTTTAAACTGCAAAATGTATACTCTGCAACTTTAATGCGCACAAGAAGAAAAATTCTCAACTTGTTCTCAACTCAATTCATATTGACAAAAGTGATGACCATGTCTCTCAGGTACTTGCCGTCTTCGATAGATCCCACGGATCTAGATAGCAAGCTTGATTTGTTGAGACCCATCATCGGTGTCACCATCCCCCTCCTCCTCTGTCTTATCATCTCCACGGCCACATTGTTCACCACTCTTATCACTTCCTCCAGCTTCTTCTTTGAACCAATGTCTAGTAATTCCTTCAGCTTCCATACAAGCGGCGAAACAACATTGCTCGCTCTGCTGACAGCTTGCACTCCAAGAGAGAAGGAATGAGGCACTCTAGATCTATTCCAAATGAGAATTTGTATAGGATATCGAAGGAGAATCTTCTCTAGATGTCATGAATGTCCAACAATCTATCTTACTTTCCAAAAATCAATTAGAGGAGAGGAATTAACCTAATTTGGGTCTTTATAATCAAATTAATTAATTGATATAATTAAGTGAGTGCAATAAATTGTATTGAATGAGTTAAAACAATTAAATCGGAAAACACTCTCCGAAGCATGCCAGTCAGCTTCATCATTTAGTGCAGACATCCGATTTTTATATAATAGAATAGATTTAAAAAGTATAAAAATAAATCATTTTTAAATACTTAATATTTATTTAAGAAGTTAAATTTTACAAACTCAAAATCAAAATAAAAGGTGCCAGAGAATTGAGCATAATAAATTCATAGTGAGCATTATTTTTTAATAAAAATAAAATTTTTAATTTATATCACGTATCAAAAATTTAATATATGTTAATTTATTCAATTGACAAAATCAAACATTTTTATTTAAAAATTGATGTTCCCATAAAGACGCGTAAAATATCTTTTTATAAATACGCTTATATGTTGTATTATTATTAGATATATTAATGAACCGATTTTTTTTTATTTTTTAACTAATTAGAATAAAATCGATTTTTTATAACAATAACAACAAACATAATTGTTATTAGATCCAGTCGAACCGACGAATTTATATAACTCACTGGGCTTAGTGAGATTAGTGAGACATTGGGTTTAGATTTGAGTTTGGACAGAGACACGAGGTTAGGGTTAAGATTATGATTTTTTTTCCTAGACATCTAATTGTATTTTTAAATTATTAGGAATTTAAGTGTTTGCAAAATAAAAAGTCAAGAATATATTTGTTTTTTTATCAAAAAATTAAATATGATTTGATTCTGATTATGTAAATCAATCGAATCAAACCGGGTCTAATAATTATAATGTAGATAATTAAATTTATTATTGTTGCTATAATAAACTAATTTATTAAAAAATAAATTATTAATTAATTTAATAAAGATGTCTAATAATAACATAATACATATAAATATCTTAAAAAAAAGGACATTTTTAATATGTTTATTAAAGTGGCCTCCTTATTTAAATGGCTCTTAGCGTGTGTCAATTTGCGCATGTATGTATTTAGTTTTTATCCCAACTCAAGTTGTACTAATCCCTTGTTTCCTGTTTTTTGATCCCGAAATGAATATACATGTTCTATCATTTCAAACCAGTGGCCCACTCCCCTCCAATCCAGTAAAAAATTCCTTTAGTAAAGATGACCACACTATACTACATACATCCTTCAACTAATTAGCTTCTAGACTTTCGAGTTCTTACTTCTTATTTCCACGAGACCTGAATCCTGAATTGAACGTGTTATATATCACAAATGCCTTATTTAAGCAACCAATTGTTGAATCAGTATTAATGGACATTGACTCGGTACACGTACATGTTGGAGAAGCTGTTGGGCCAACAAAAGAAGCCACCATAATCATTGTACCAAACTACCAATGGCCAATATGTTTCTCTTATAATAATCACATCTCAATTCCCAACTTAAATTGGGTTGTAACTTGTAAGTCTTGTAATAAAACCTTTTGTGTGTGTATGAAACATTGGCTTTCAAATTTTACTTTAGCATTCACCATTTGCTACTACGTGTTTTTTTTTTTAATGAAATCGCCAATGGCGCGTGTAAAATAAATTTATCTTTTTAGATGACTATTCATACGGTTAATTGATGCGGTTAATGTAAAAAATAATTATATTTATTGATATAACATTACGTAATTAGATGTACGTGTAAAACTATTTTATACTAATAGTGCATTAAAGTTAAATTCTTATTATTTGTTAAATGGACATAGACTACTTTTGAAATGTATTTTTGTGAGAAATAAAAGTTGAAATAATAACTTGGGCCATGGAATAAAATAGGAAAAGTATAGATAGATGATGGTTTCAGTGGTTAAGAGAATGGGGGTTGAATCTTAGCCCATTTTTTACTTAATAACACTTGCTGGTCTTTGAAATAACTTCTGGAGACTTTTTTATTTTTGTCTCGTACCTAGCCACGAGACTTTTTCTTTTTATCTCGTGACCCGGCAGAAGATATTTTTAGTTTTATCTCATGTGCAGTAGAAATAGAAATGGAGTAGAAGAGAGAGAAAATTACACTCAGATATATCCTCGTTCAGTTGTTAAGTGCAATGCAGCCTACATCCAGTCTCCATCACAACAATGATGGAATTTCACTATAATCATCTTTGATTACAAACACAATTCTTCCTAGGAACTACCCTTCCTATCTGGGACAAGTCCAGAATCTAAATCCAATCCTGAACTTGACTTGGTCACTGCCAAGCTTTCAACTGTAAAGTGCTAACCCAACTTACAAGGGGATTCCCACAGAATCATGATACACGACATAGATGTACAAAAGAACTCTAAGGACATATATGGCTTTTTTCTTTTAATTTTGCACTCTCTGCCTTTTTCCGTTCTATGACTTTTTTCATACAAACCTCACTGTTTGCCTTTTTCCATGAAACTCAAGACAGACAAAATTAAACAGAAAAATATAAAACAGAATACATTGAAGGAGAAAAATTTCTGTTAGCTCAGATAGTTCTGAGAACTCTGTGCCTTGCACTCTCACTCCTTGTTTCAAGCCCTGACTGTTCTCCTTTATTTATAGAGGGAGAAGCCTCCACGGTTGAACCCAAAAGAACCAAGCTAAACTTCTTCTTCTTTATGCAAACCAGTTCGGTCAGAGAGAGGGGAGAAGTAATCGAATGCAATAACCAACATGCAATTACCTCTGGTTCTTCCTTGGTCACCAATAATCATCAATCCGAGCCTTCCATCTTGCCTTGCACTCCAAAATGGACTCCTAGCCCTTGATGCTTCATGATGATGACAGCTTCATCTGCTCCATCCTCTGCCTCTTCCATCACGTAGCCACTATAGCTACCTCCTGTGGTGGTTGAGCAGAATTAGAGATAAGTCATCTCTCCAAGGATCTTCTTCCTCTGACCGAGATCTTCTTCTTCCATTTTTGGTATGGAGAGGCTAAGATCTTTTCACCAAATCTTACTTTTCTTGGTTGAAGATCTTAGCCACAACATACTTTTTGTTTTTTTTCTTGCCATCATTACAATGGTCTTTAGCTTGCTTCTAGCTTCTTCTTGATAGCTTGCAAAAGCTTCAATGGTTGCTGTGATGGAAGTGACCGAAAGTGAGAAGCAAGTAGAGAGAGAAGAGAGATAAATTTGAAAAGCATTGAATTAGGAAAGAGAATGAAATTAAATGAATTTATTTCTTCCCTTTGCTGAGTAGCGTGTAGCATTAAAGGTAGCAATCAAATCAACTACAATTTCTCTCTTATGGTTCCGAGGTCTGCATTAACTCGTCTTAATAAAATTTGAATTCCATCACATGATGAAAAATGAGATCCATTGGAAGCAATAAAACTTTGCTTTCTTTGCTTAATGGTTTCGGACCATGCAAGCTTTGGTCTTGGTAGCAAAGTTTTAATTGGGCTAGTAGTAATAGCAATCCATTTTGGCCCAAACAGAAACAGCTTGCTTCAGCCAAAATAATTAACACAATTTGTTTCAAAGCTTAGTTACAAGAAACACATTTGGGCTTGCCAATTTTCTTTTCTTTTGGCCCAGCGCAAAAACTGCAACACAAAATTATTAATCAACATATGTTAAATGAAAAACTAATTAATAATTTTGTAATTAATTATTTCAATAATGTTTGTTTATCATCCAAATAAATTAGAGTTTTTCAAACTCATCAATCTCCCCTTTGATGACAAACATTTTTAAAAATTGAAATGGAAAGAGATTCAAAATTTAGAGTACTCCATTTTGAATACTTGGATTCTTTCCTTTCCAAATGTTACAAGGCTCCCCCTAAATATGTGCTATTTTACCAAGGGAAGCTTTACCTGTAACTTTTGAAGTCAAGCTTAAGGCAACTATGTTATTCAACATATAAAATTTTGTAATGTTGAATGCTTGATTTATGAGCAGAATTGGAGTGATAAGCAAAACTCATTTGTTATCATAAAATTGATTTTCTGCTCAAGCATACAAAGCAATTGAGTACATATCAACCAAAAATATTTTTTTGATGCTTCAAGAAGTTGCTATTGAAAATATTTTCCAATCAACATATCAGAGCAAAGTAATCAGAACATGGGAAATATTTTTAAACAAGCATGATCATATAGCAACTATCAGAATTTATTTATATATCACAGCTTTAAAGGAACTGTCAAAAATAAAATATTCTTAATTTAAAACACAGCAAACATATTTACCAAGGTAAATCTAATGCCTCCACAAGATAAATCAAATGCATATTTCTAATCCAGAACACAGCAGGCATATTTACAAAGATAAACAAATGCATCACAAGCATCAAGCAGATCACCACAACAAGTAATTGAAACAAGGGTGATCATAAATCCACAAAGGATTTCATCCCCTGTTTTCTTAATTTCAATTTTTCAGCTATTTCTTTCCTTTTTGTCATCAAAGGGGCACCTGCAAAAAATGACATTGGAAGCAAAATATCCCAAAATATAACCAAAATATCAAGAGTTTATCACAGTGTCATAGGTCTAAAGTATCCAAGCAAACTACTACAGTATCAAATTGAGCCATAACAAGCCAATATCAATATAAAAGAAAACAGTGATCAATCATCAAATAAATTGTAGTCAGAGCCATCTGCCTCATCATTACTGGCAGCACCCATTTCCTCCTCAAAACTCTGCAGTATTAGACCCACCTTGTCTTTGCATTTTACCCAAGCCCTTTCGTTTTCATAAGCTAGCTTGCGAGCTTCCTTGTATGATTGCACCATGAGCTTGGACATGTTGGAGAATTCAGTAAGAATTTCCTTAATCGATTCTGTCGTCTTAGAGGACTCAGGTGGCCGACTCTCAAACTCATTGTCCGAGGGTACAGATTTCTTTCCTTTGGTACCCTTCACAGCTCTTCCTTCTTTAATCATTGAGACCTTATTCTCTACAGCTTCATTTGTTAAATTAACTTTAAAATATTCAAAAATACTGGTGAGAAACATGCCATAAGGTAAATTTGCCTTTTTGGTACTTTTGACAGATTCTCACATGTGCCTAATCATAAGATATCCAAATGAAATAGGAGTAGAAGTAACAAGAGCAAAAAATACAAGAGAGTCAGAAACAGTTACTCTGTTATATGAACCACTTTGAGAAGTTAGGATATGAGTGATGGTCCTGTGTAGTAATGAATTTGTAGGACTAAATGTCTTGTGAGTAGGAATAGAGCCATCCAAGCCAGATAAGTTAGCACAAATGTGTTACAGAGCAATCTTGTGTGTGACTCCAACCTGGGAATCCCATTTCTCAGCCATGTACGCTCTTGGTCCCTCATCTGTATAGCCTAGGGCAGCACTGATGGTTTCAGAATCCAGAGTCATGTATACCCGCTTCACATAAGAGTGAATGGTACCATCGATCAGTCTCATATTAACATAGAATTCTCGTACCAATCCAGGGTAAACATATTTCTGAATGTGGAGCAGAGGAGTCCATTGCAGAAGTTCAAACAGAGGAGAGACGTTGATTCCTTTTGCCAAGAGTGAGTCCAGATTCACTAGGTATGTGGGACAGAGGTGGCGTTTCTCCAACACTTCCTTGTGGAATTCATAGGAGGCACATGAATTGAATCTGGCTGGGTCATAGTGTGAGTGAAGTTTGTTGAACTTAGTTTTGAATTCCAATGATTCCAAGTTTGCTGGCTCCCTCGTGTTGTGTAACACGAAGCTCTTGGTCTTTTGTGAACTGTGTCCAGGTGTTGTCTTCTTTGGTGGTGATGGCGGCGGTGATGGAAGAGGTAAGGTGTGTGATTCTTCTTCCTCTTCAGCCACGGGCTCCTTCTCTTTCTTTTTCCTTAAAGAAGTCTTCGTTGCTATTACCTTTCTTCTCATGGTGTCCGTGTGCTTGGATGGTGGTGAGAGAGAAGATGAAGAAGTAGAATGAATGTGTATATGAGTGTGGGTTTGAGGAGTGGAAGGTTTTTGGGAGAGGAGGATTCGTTCACTTTTCCTTGGAGCAGTTTTCTTTTTCATGATAATGAAAATGGAGAAGTGGAAGGGGAAGATGAAGAGAAAACCGAATTGAGTGGAGAGATGTGGGAGGTTATGGGCGCATTAAATGTTGAGTGGTGAGAGAATTTGAGGGAGTTAAAGACCATTAATGAGCGGTTATTAACCAAGGGAGGTTTCCTATTATTTGAAATTAAAATTGAAAAGTTGTTTCCTAGAATCAAGGGATAAGAAGAGAGAAAAGATTTGATTTGACAATAATCTCTTCCAACAAGATTTGATGAGACAACAAAAAGGAATTGTGATTTACACAAAGAGGAACTAACAAAACGGTCAGAGTGGGGTCAAAGGAATTTGGTGGGGCCCAAAAGAATTAATGTCTGCGCAGTCTCCCCCTTGATCATAGCCCTTTCAACACATCATGATTTTTATCTCCTACTTTCCTACGAGACAAAACTGAACAGAATAAAAAATTTCACAAGTTATCAATAGAGCTGAAATTTATCATTCCCAAACTTTTTCTCAAAGTGCAGAATCTGTCTTCACAGAGGGATTTTGTAAAAATGTCAGCAAGTTGATCTTTAGATTTGACAAATTGAATACCAATAGTACCCTTTTGCATATATTTTCTAATAAAATAATATTTAATTTCTATATGCTTGGATTTTGAGTGAAGAACAGGATTTTTAGAGATGTTTATGACACTCATATTATCACAAAATAAGGGTATACTATTGATCTTTAATTTGTAATCTTCCAACTGCGTTTTTAACCAAATTAGTTGTGAACAACATGCAGATGCAGAAATATATTCAGCTTCAGCTGTGGATAGAGCCACTGTGGGTTGCTTTTTACTTGACCACATGTTGAGTGAGCTTCCAAGGAAGCAACACATGCCGGATGTACACCTTCTATCCACCTTATCTCCCGCATAATCTGCATCACAAAACTCTATTTCACAAAAATCATCAGATTTTGGATACCATAAGCCATAATCACTAGTTCCCTTAATGTATCTAATGATGCGCTTAACGGCTGAAAGATGAGATTCTTTTGGGTGAGATTGAAATCTTGAACATACACCCACACTTTGAACAATATCCGGTCTAGAGGAGGTAAGGTACATGAGTGAACCTATCATTCCTTTATACCTTGTTTCATCCACATCTTTCCCATTATCATCTTTTTCAAGTTTAGTGTTAGGATGCATTGGTGTTCCCATTGGTTTAGAATTTTCTAGGCCAAATTTCTTGATTAGTTCTAATGCATACTTTCCTTGGTGAATAAAGGTGCCACTAGGAGTTTGTTTAATTTGGAAACCAAGAAAAAAAGTTAGCTCTCCCATTAGACTCATTTCAAACTCACTAGTCATGAGGTTTTCAAACTCTTCACACAAGGACTTATTGGCCGATCCAAACACAATGTCATCCACATAAACTTGAACTAAGAGAATATCATCATAGATGCTTTGATAAATAAAGTAGTATCCGTAGTACCCCTTTGAAATTGATTTTCCAACAAGAAGGCACTAAGCCTTTCATACCAAGCTCTTAGAGCTTGTCGAAGACCATAAAGAGCCTTAGAGATTTTGAAAACATGGTTTGGAAATTTTTAATCTTCAAAATTGGGGGGTTGTGCCACAAATACTTCTCTATCAATAAAACCATTAAGGAAAGCACATTTAACATCCATTTGAAACACTTTGAAACCCTTATGGGCAGCATAGACAAGAAGCAACCTAATTGCTTTCATTCTAGCTATCGGAGCAAAAGACTCATCAAAATCTATACCCTCTTCTTGATCGTAACCTTGGGCCACTAATCTAGCCTTGTTACGAACAACTTGTCCATCCTCACCAACTTTATTTTTAAAGACCCACTTAGTACCCGTTACCTTCTTACCATTCGGATGAGGTACTAGTGTCCAAACCTCATTCTTGTCAAATTGAGCAAGCTATTCTTGCATAGCTTTAACCCATGATGGATCTTCAAGAGCTTGTTTTACATTGTTGGGCTCCATTTGTGACAAGAGGGCAAAATTGCTAGGTTCGGATAGCCTTTTTGTTGTGGATCTTGTTGTTACACCTTGAAAAGGATCACCAATGATAAATTCATGAGGATAACCCCTCATGGACTTCCATTCTCTTGGCTTTCGGAGTGGTGTTGAGCTTTGATGAGTTTCTGTGGGTTGCTCTGTTCTGGATTCTCTTGCTGGCTCAGGAGACAAAATGGAAATGTCTCATCCATTCTGACGAGACAAAACTGGACAGACAAATTCTTCATTTTGAACAGACTTGGAATTTTCTTTATTGGTTTCTTTATTGACAACATCTTCATAATCTGAATCATTATCTATCACAGCACTGGAAATTGAATTAGAATCATAAAATGATAAATGTATGGATTCTTCTATAGTTCTATGCTCTTTGAGGTAAATTCTATAAACTTTGCTAGTGGTGGAGTATCCAACAAATATTCCCTCATAAGATTTTGGATCAAATTTACCAAGATTTTTTTGTTGTTAAGCACAAAACATTTGCATCCAAAAACATGAAAATACTTAAGATTAGGAGGGGTTCTGTTCCGAGGGTTACCTGAAACTGTAGGTCGATCTCGGTCGAGATCTTCTGTGTTGGTCGGAGCCGACGTGTCCGGTAGGTGGGACTGAAAGTGCTTGCTGATCCTTCGTCCCCGGAGGGTGGGGGGTACCTGCAAGGGACTCCGACGCTTAAGTTAGCAAGGGTATTAAGCAGGTATTGAGTAGAATCAGAGTATGAGTTATACCTGAGTGCTCCAGTGTATTTATAATGGTGAGATGTGGCCTTCTGTGGATAAGATAAGTTAGTTATCTTATCTTTAAGTGAGGTCATCTTATCTTCAAGGGAACCGCCCATCTCTCTGTAGGCTTGGGCCGCCTTAGGATTTGAGGCGTGTTCTTCTATTTGGGCCCTTCTCTGGGCTTTCCTGGGGACTTGACCGAGCTCTTTGAGAAGAGGTCGGGTTGTCCTGACTTGAATAGGTCGGTCGCTTTGTCTGTCGAACATCCCGGGTCGGACACCTCGACCCAGGGTATGAACAGTGCCCCTACTTGAGCTCGGTCTTCTTTTTGAGGTCGAGTCCTTGACTTCGGTCCTTTGTTTTGGTGAAGTCGAACTCAAGCATTTTGTCGATTCCTTTGTAGCAGTTTTTGAATGTAGAACGTTTCCTCTAAAAAGCGCGCGCTTTTATATCGGCGCTTTGGGAACGTGCGAGGGTTTAATGCTTTCATTAATTTTAGCATTAATTGCCCCATTTCCCTTTGGCTCTTTACTTTGATTTTGAAAACCTAGAAACGGTTTCTCTCCTTTGCCCTTTTTGTAACTTCTTTTCTCCGCTCTCTTCGCTCTCTATTTTTTGTTTGCACTTCTACTTTCTCGTGTTGCGACGTCGCTTGGCATCTTTGGCATTTCTGGAGCTTCTATTTTCGCCTGGAGTTTCGCGTTTCTCCCTACGACATTACCCTTTGTTTGCGTTCTTTCCTTTGCTTGTGAGGAGGCATTCCCAGATTCCGTCTTCCATCTTCAGTTTTCTTTTGAAGCTTGCTGCTTTTTCCAGGTTAGTACTAACTTTCTTGTTTCTTTCGCGGCTTCACTTTTACTTTTTTGGCAAAGCTTTGACTTTGCATGCTTGAAAGTTTGAACCTTTTCGTGATCTTGCGTTTGTTTGTCGCTGTAAATGTATTTTCCTTGGCTTACTTGCATTCTTCTGGCATTTCCGTCGAGGCTTTCTAGGGTTTTGTTGTTGCTTCTGATAGAGAATCTGCATCTGTTCCTCGCTTTGCTTGGTTGCTTTTTGTTTCTGATTTTGAGAAAGTTTGTACCTTTAATGATTTCTACTTGGCGCGCTTTGACGTTTGGGAATACTTTTTGCTTGGTAAACTGTGATGACTTTATGCTTCTGAAAATGCTTGCTTGTTTGAAGTCTTTTCCTTGTTTGAGAAATGCTGGGGTAGGAGCTGTAGATTTTTCTAGAAACTTTACTTGATTATTGCCTCCAAAGGATGCCCCAAGACTTTTGGTTTGAGTCTTGGGGTTTTCCTTTTCTGTTTGTTTCGCCTGTATCGTATTGAGTTGTTTTCTCCCTTGTCCGAGATTTTTTTAGTAACCCCATCTTCTTTTCTTACTTGTAGGATTAGTTGGCCTCATGTCTTCTCGCAATAACATTGTAGAGATGTCTTCCAGAGTTCCCGAGGGGATGTCCGATTGGCTGGACTCCCTTGTTTTGTTGTGTGTTTCTGTTGTGGATGCTGAGTTTTGCACAGAGCTGAGGAACCGCCATAGGATTTATGGTATCAATGCTCGTGAAGAGGATTACGAGCTTATTGCTCCTGATTCTGATGAGAGGGTTTGTTTTCCGACTTCCATTGAGAGGGAGCGTCCCTTCTTCTATGCCTATGAATACTTCTTCAGCCAGTTGAACGTTACCCTTCCTTTTACTGCTTTTGAGACCGACCTGTTGTGGTCGTGTAATATTGCTCCATCCCAGCTTCACCCCAATTCCTGGGGTTTTATTAAAATTTTTCAACTTCTCTGCCGTGAATTAGATGTAACACCTTCCCAGACTCTTTTCCTTTATTTGTTTGTTTCCGCCAAGCCTGGCGGTTCTTCAAAAAAGAAAGCTTCTTGGGTTTCCTTCAGGTCCGTCCAGGGCCACAAAGTTTTTGCTATGTATGATGAGTCCTTCAAGGACTTCAAGAATTACTTCTTTAAGGTTTGTGCTGTCGAGGGGGGCCCACCCCTTTTTTCTTAATGAAAATGATGAACCTTCTTTCCCTCTGGAGTGGCAGAGGGATGTGAGAGTGTCTCGCTATACCTGGGAGATGCTTGATGATGTTGGGCGTGCTTTTGTTGTTGTTCTTGAGGATCTGTGGGGGAAACCACCCCATCTTGATACCAAAAGGTTTTTGAATGACCCGTCCTTGGTTCGGACTGTTTTAGGTATTTGTCTGACTTGTCTTTTATATTTGCTTCTTAATTTTTTCTCCTCTTGTTTGTGACCGTAACGCTTTGCTGTGGCTAATTCTGTATTTGTAGAGATGTCAAAGAACAACGACTCCATGAAGGCCTTCAAAAAGGGCAAAGAAGGCAACTGCTGCTCTGAACATTTCGGTCAAGGTGGCCGGCGAGGGATCGTCACAGGTCCCAGTGAAGCCTCCTGTGTCGAGTTCCCTTGGGCCAAAAAAAGTAATTCCTACTCCTCGTTTTCATCAGGTCGATCCTCCTCAGACTTCTGCCGTTGCTTCTGGTGTCTCTCCCTTAAAAAAGCAAAAGACATCCGAGCCCTTCAACCTGGATGCCTCGGACTTTGATGCTATCGAGTTTGTTGACCAGCAAATTGCCCCCTATGGTGGGCTTTCCATGGACGACGTGTCTCTTCTTCAGCATCTGGATTTTATCACCAAAAGTAGTGTGAATATGACTCATATGGGTGCGGCTATTTTCCGAACAGTTCAGGGGATTCCAATTCATGCCACAAAATCCTTCATGGAGGAGGCCAAGTCGGAATTTGATCGAATCAAGGGTCTGAAAGAGGAGTTGAGGTGAAGTTGGCGAAGGTGGAGAAGGAGTTGGAGGGTGAGAAGGCCAGCTCTATTGCCCTGGCTGCTTCTTTGAAGTTGGCTGAGGACATGGCCCTGAAGCATAAAGATAGCTATGTCTCAGCTTATAGGGAATTAATGCGCCTCCGGGATGAGTTGGAAACTGCTCGGGATAATTATGGCGAGCTTCAGGGTCACCTTGTGGGCAGCGTAACTGCTGCCTCCGAGAACCTAATGGAGCAGTTCCGAATTGTTGCTCCTGATGCCGACTTGACTCTTGTCAGCCTGGACAATGTTGTGAGGGATGGTAAAATTGTCCCTGATGACCAAAATGATGATGATGCTGACCCTCCCCCAGTGCCTTCTCTTAAGGTGTCGACCTCCTCGGTTCCTCCCGTTACGTCTGATCCAGATTGCCAGATTCTGAACCGGGATGATGGAAATGTAGATGCTGTGTCCCTTCAGACTCACCCTCCTTCTCCCCGTACTGATGCTGCCGAGAAGGCTCCCGATCTTAGCTGATCTTTTTTCTGAATATTTGTGTAAATAGCCCGATTTGTGGGCTTTTGAACTTATTTTTGTGAATGATGTTTTATTGACTGTTGATACTCTAGTTGCTATTTTTAGCAACTTTTATTTTGAAAACAAAATGGTTTCTCTGAGGTTGATTTCGGTGGTCTCTTTGAAGCTTTATCATACTATGCTTTCATTGTGCTTTAGCAGGGTGTCTGTTGGAATCTTGCTGCTTGGCCTCTTTAGATTGCTTTCGTACTTTTGTTTGTAGCTTGGATCCTTTTGAGGTCGTGACTTGTGGGGGGTGCAACTTGTTTTTCGGTTTTCTCGCTTTTGTTTTGTATTTTTAGCGCCTTATAACCGATTTCTTTATGTTGGTCCCCTTCTAAGTTATTTTTATAATCCTCTTTTCTGGGCCTTTGCCAGGTCTCTTTAAGGGATTACTTTTATAACTTATCTTTGTAGGAGACCGACTTCGTTAGGTCGATCTTTTCCTAGTTGTTTTTGTAATCCTCTTTCTTGGACCTTTGTTAGGTCTCCTTCAGGGATTACTTTTACAACTTGTTTTGTAGGAAACCGACTTCGTTAGGTCGATCTCTTCTAAGTTGTTTTTGTAATCCTCTTTCTTGGACCTTTGTTATGTCTCTTTCAGGGATTACTTTTACAACTTGTTTTGTAGGAAACTGACTTCGTTAGGTCGATCTCTTCTAAGTTATAGCAATTCCTCTTTAATAGGGTTGGCCAGACCTCTTTCCAGGGATTTGCTGATAACTTGAACTGGTTTGATCCGATTTTTTAATATTCGGCCAGTCTTTTTTAAGTTATTATATAGCAATCCATAAGACCTCGTTAGGTTCTTTTTCGGGATCACTTTCGATAACTTCTTGCATTATTCTGTGTTCATCTTTTGCCGATTTGTAGATTGTGGTTTCTGTCCTGGTTTAATCGACCTTTAGGTGAATCGCGTTTTCACCTTTGTCGGTCGATTATTCCTATCAAGATTGTATAGTGAATCTGTTCTTCACTTCTTGTTCGATCTGTTGCTTTATAATCGGACGATGAATGCTTCAGATTAATGCATCTTGAGCATTTGTAGAATATCTGAAATGTATTTTTATTTAAAGAAAGTGCAAATATATACAGGCGGGAGTTTTTCATACCCTTAAGTCGGATTAAATCTCAATCTTGACGCCGCATTAAAAAAAACCTTTTCAGGAAAAAGAGTGCGTCTTGTGATGAGACCTTTATCTAACTATAGTACCTTCTTAGGTTACAGGCGTGCCATGATCTGGGGAGTTCTCGTCCCTCGAGTTCGTACAGTCTGTAGTAGCCCTTCCCAAGTACTTCTTTGACTCGGTAGGGTCCTTTCCAATTAGCTGCCAGCTTTCCTTCTCCAAGTCGAGTTGTTCCAATATCATTTTGGATTAAGATGAGATCGTTCTCCGTGAAATCTCTTGGCACTACCCTCTGATTATACCTGGAAGCCATTCGTCGCTTTAGTGCTTCTTCTCTGATCCGAGCTCTTTCTTGGATTTCTGGAAGTAGGTCGAGCTCTTCTCTTTGGAGTTGAGAATTTGTTTGCTCATTGTAGTGGACTACTCGGGGAGATCCTTCCTCGACCTCTATTGGAATCATTGCCTCCACTCCGTATGCTAGTCGGAATGGTGATTCGTTTGTGGTAGAATGGGGGGTCGTCCAATACGCCCATAGGACTTGTGGAAGTTCCTCGGCCCAAGCCCCATTTGCTTCTTGCAGTCTACGCTTCAACCCGGCCAATATGACTTTGTTGGCCACTTCGCCTTGTCCGTTGGCTTGGGGATGTTCGACGGAGGTGAACTGGTGTTTTATATTCAAGTCTGCCACTAACTTTCTGAAGCCTGCATCTATGAATTGGGTGCCATTGTCTGTGGTGATGGAGTATGGGACCCTAAACCTTGTAACGATGTTCCTATATAGGAATTTCTGGCTTCTTTGAGCAGTGGCATTGGCTAGGGGTTCTGCCTCGATCTATTTCGTGAAATAGTCTACTCCTACTATGAGGAATTTTTCTTGTCCCGATCTCTGTGGGAAGGGTCCGAGAAGATCGAGTCCCCATTTTACAAATGGCCAGGGTGAGGTCACGCTAATGAGTTTTTTTGGCGGGGCGATGTGAAGGTTGGCATGCTTCTGACATGGTGGACATGTCTTTACAAATTATGTAGCTTCCTTTCGTATAGTTGGCCAATAGAATCCTGTCCGGAGTACTTTTTTGGTGAGAGCTTGTGCTCCAAGATGATTGCCATAAATGCTGCTGTGTACTTCTTCCAAGACTTCCTTTGTATTGGATGTCGAGACGCATTTTAACAATGGTGTTGAGATCCCTCTTTTGTATAGGATGTTGTTTATGATAGTGTAGTACTGTGCCTCCCTTTTTAACCTCTTTGCCTCCTTTTCATCTGTGGGAAGCGCTTCTGTTTTGAGGTAGTTAATTATGGGGGTCATCCATCCTTGATCCCGACCTGTTATGGCTAGGATTTTTTCTTCTTCCGATATTGATGGGTTTTGTAGTATTTCCTGGATGAGGCTTCTATTGTTGCCCCCCTTCAAACCAGCTAATAACACTTCGTATTCCGCCTGGTTGTTTGAGGCCGGGAATCCGAATTTCAGAGAAAGCTCAAGTTAGGTTCCTTGGTTGCTTTCGATTATCACACCTGCACCGCTTCCGACTTTATTTGAGGAACCGTCCACGTATATGTTTCACTCTATGGGGATTTCTGTGGTGTCTGTGAATTCTGCAATGAAGTCGGCTAGGTATTGTGATTTGATGGCTGTCCGTGCCTCGTATTGGAGGTCGAACTCGGACAACTCGATTGCCCACTGTAAGATTCTTCCTGCTAGATCTGTTTTCTGCAGTATCCCTTTTATGGGCTGGTTGGTCTGAACTTTGATGGTGTGCGCTTGGAAGTATGGGCGAAGTCGTCGGGATGTGAGTATCAAGGCATAGGCGAACTTCTCTATTTTCTGGTAGTTCAGCTCTGACCCCTGTAGTGCTTCACTAATGAAGTAGACGGGTTGTTGTCCCCCTTCATCTTCTCTAATTAGTGCTGAGACTATTGCCCAACTTCCTACAGTGAGGTATAGTATGAGTGGTTCCCCTTTCGTGGTCGAGATAGGATGGGGGGCTGTCCCAGGAATTCTTTAAAGTCTCGGAAGGCTTGTTCACATTCCGTTGTCCACTCGAAGTTTTTTCCCTTCCTTAAGGTAGCGTAGAAGGGGAGGGATCTTATTGCTAACCCTGCTAGGAATCGGGACAAGGCCGCCAGTCTCCCGTTGAGTTGTTGGACTTCTTTGACGCAGGTCGGGCTTTTCATGTTGAGTATGGCCTGACATTTATCTGGATTTGCCTCGATTCCTCTTTGTGTGAGCATGAAGCCCAGGAATTTTCTTGCCTCTACTGCGAAGGTGCATTTAGCCGGGTTGAGTCGCATGTCGTGTTTCCGTATGGTGTTGAACACTTGAACCAAGTCGGTTAGTAATGTTTTTTCACTTTGTGTCTTTATCAACATGTCGTCCACATAGGCCTCCATGATTTTTCCGATGTGGTCTGAAAAGACTTTATTTATTAGCCTTTGATAAGTGGCTCCCGCATTCTTAAGGCCGAAAGTTATTACGATATAGCAATAATTTGCTTTTGGTGTAAGAAACGAGGTCTTTTCTTGATCCAGTGGATACATTGGAATCTGGTTGTAGCCTGAGTATACGTCCATGAATGAGAGATACTTATATCCTGATGAGGCATCGACTAGAGCATCGATGCTTGGGAGTGGATAAGGGTCTTTTGGGCAGGCTTTGTTGAGGTCGGTGTAGTCGGTGCACATTCGCCACTTCCCATTTGACTTTTTCACCAAGACGACGTTTGCTAGCCATAGTGGGTATTTAACTTCTCTTATGAACCTTGCCTCTAGTAGTGCTTGTACTTGTTCTTCTACAGCTTGAGACCGGTCTGGCCCGAGTTTTCTTCGTCTTTGTTGTATCGACCGAGATCCCGGGTGGACTGCCAGCTTGTGGCTCATTAGTTCGGGATCTATGCCCGGCATGTCGACAGCTTTCCATGCGAAGAGATCAATATTATCTCGTAGAAACCGTAGTAGCGATTCTTTTGCGTCTCCTTTCAGAATCGTGCCAATATTAGTTGTTTTGTCTGAGGTATCTTCGATCTGGACTCTTTCTATTTCTCCTTCGGGTCGTGGGCGGAGTTCTTCTCGTCTCTGATCTCCGCCGAGTTCGATCGTGTGGAACTCTCCTCCTTCGCCTCAGAGATTTAGACATTCGTTATAACAGCGACGCGCCATCTTTTAATCTGCTTTTATTGTAGCTATCTCTTCTGTAGTTGGGAATTTCATACATAGATGTGGAGTTGAAACTATTGCTCCGAGTTGATTTAACGTTGTCCGACCTATTAAGGCATTGTAGGCTGAGCTTACGTCGACCACGATATAATCTATCTTAAGTGTTTTGGATCGGTTCCCCTTTCCGAAGGTTGTATATAATGATACGTATCCTAGTGGCTGTACTGGGGTATCCCCAAGTCCGAACAGGCTGTTCGGGTATGCTCTTTGCTCTTTTTCTTCTAAGCCGAGTTTGTCGAAGGCAGTTTTAAATAAGATGTCGGCGGAGCTTCCTTGGTCAATTAATGTGCGGTGGAGGTTGGCGTTTGCCAATATGATTGTGATGACCATGGGGTCGTCGTGTCCTGAGATGATTCCGGATGCATCTTCTTTAGTAAACGTGATTGCTGGGATGTCTGGCACCTCTTTCTTGCCTTCGACATGATACACTTCTTTGAGGTGTCGCTTGCGGGATGATTTGGAGATTCCTCCTCCAGCAAATCCATCGTGTATCACGTGGATATGTCTTTCAGGTGTGCGGGGTGATCGTTCAGATCGTCCGACATTTTCATCCCTTCTTCTTTTTCTTGGTTCTTCGTCTCGGTTGGCCAGGAACCGATCTAGTTTTCCTTCCCTAACTAATTTCTCTATGACATTTTTCAAGTCAAAGCATTCGTTGGTGGAATGTCCTCGGACTCGATGGTACTCACAGTATTCGTTCCGATTTCCTCCTCCCCTTTTGCCTTTAAGTGGCCGAGATGGGGGTATTTTTTCCGTATGGCAGACTTCTTTGTAAATATCTACCAGGGATACCCTAAGAGGGGTGTAGTTATGATATTTTTTGATTTTCTCTCCGGAGCGATCTTCTTTTTTCCTGGATTCTTTATCTTTATCTCAGTAGGCAGAACCGAACCTCGAGGCTTCCCCAAGTCGAGAATTCTCCTCCATGTTGATGTACTTCTGCGCCCGTTCTTGTACTTCGTCTAGGGATGTCGGGTACCTCTTTGATATAGATTGGCTAAATGGTTCTTCTCGTAGGCCATTTATGAGACCCATGATGGTAGCTTCTGTTGGTAGACTTTGTATATCCATGCATGTTTTGTTGAATCTTTCCATGTAGTTGCGAAGACTCTCCCGATCTCCTTGCTTGATCCCTAGTAGGCTGGGTGCGTGTTTAGCTTTGTCCTTTTGTATGGAAAATCGGGCCAGGAACTTTTTGGCCAGGTGGTCGAAACTCAAGATGGATTTTGGAGGTAGGTTGTCGAACATATAATGGTTGTCTTGGTAAGAGTTGTTGGAAAGGCTTTGCAGCGAACTGCATCTGAGGCGTCAGTGAGGTACATTCTACTTCTGAAGTTGCTGAGATGGTGGTTGGGGTCCGAGGTGCCATCATATAGAGTCATATCCAGAAGTTTGAAATCTTTTGGGATTTCGGTCTTTATAATTTCCCTGGTGAATGGATCTTGATCTTTCTGAAAGCTATCCTCTGTGGAGGGTCGTGTAGCTTTAGTTTTGAGATCGACTTCGAGTTTCATAAGCTTATCTTCTAATTCTCGGCGCCGCCTTATCTCCCGACGTAGATCCTCTTCTTTTTCGCGTTGATGTTGGGCTTCTTTCTCAAGTTGCTTCAATCGATTTTGAAGTGCTTCTATCGCCCCGGGATTTGATGAATTTTTGTCTCCATTGGATTCCGGAGTATCTTTAAGTATAGCATCTGTGTTCTTGTGTGGCGTTCTATCTTCCAAACCTGAGTCGTGGTCGTTGACATGGTTGTCTGCCATGGTGTTGGGATGACTTCCAGGTTCCCCGGCAACGGCGCCAATGTTCCGAGGGTTACCTGAAACTGTAGGTCATCTCGGTCGAGATCTTCTGTGTTGGTCGGAGCCGACGTGTCCGGCAGGTGGGACTGAAAGTGCTTGCTAATCCTTCGTCCCCGGAGGGTGGGGGTACCTGCAAGGGACTCCGATGCTTAAGTTAGCAAGGGTATTAAGCAGGTATTGAGTAGAATCAGAGTATGAGTTATACCTGGGTGCTCCAGTGTATTTATAATGGTAAAATGTGGCCTTCTGTGGATAAGATAAGTTAGTTATCTTATCTTTAAGTGAGGTCATCTTATCTTCAAGGGAACCGCCCTTCTCTCTATAGGTTTGGGCCGCCTTAGGATTTGAGGCGTGTTCCTCTATTTGGTCCCTTCTCTGGGCTTTCCTGAGGACTTAACCGAGCTCTTTGGGAAGAGGTCGGGTTGTCCTGACCTGAAGAGGTCGGTCGCTTTGTCTGTCGAACATCCCGGGTCAGACACCTTGACCCAGGGTATGAACAGGTTCCTTTCCATAGCTCATAAGGAGTTTTCTTCAACCCTTTTCTAATTATGATCCTATTCAAAATATAATAAGCTGTATTCACAGCTTTAGCCCATAGAAATTTTGGAACCTCATTTTCACACAACATAGCCTTAGTCATCTCTTGAAGGCTTCTATTCCTTCTTTCAACAACCTCATTTTGTTGAGGTGTTCTAGGGCATGAAAAATTATGAACAATTCCAAAATCATCACAAAATTTTTCAAAGTTTTGGTTTTCAAATTCCTTTTCGTGATCACTTCTCAAATGGGCAACTTTTAAATCTTTTTCATTTTGAATTCTTTTGCATAGGGTTGAAAAGACACGAAAAGCATCCTTTTTATGAGTAAGAAAAAGTACCCAACCGAATCTAGAGTAATCATCCACCACCACTAAGCTATAGTGTTTACCTCCTAAACTTTGAGTTCTTGTTGGTCCAAAAAGATCAATGTGTAACATCTCTAATGGCTCTTAGTTGAAATTCCATCTTTTGTTTTAAAAGAGGATTTTAATTGTTTGCTTAATTGACAAGTATCACAAGTAAGATCTTTATCAAATTTAATATTTGAAATTTCTCTTACCAAGTTTTTCTTAACTAGCTTAGAAATTTGGTACATGCTAGCATGACCCAATTTCTTATGCCATAGCCTTTTTTCAGATTCAAGAGAGGTAAAACATATTATTTTTTGATCCTTCAAGTCTTCAAGAGTTAATCCATACACGTTATTACACCTTTTAGCCTCAAACGAAATATCCCCAGATTTTTCACATACAACCAAACACACAAACTTTCTAAAAATAACTTTAAAGCCAAGATCACACAATTGGCTAACACTAAGTAAGTTATATTTCAAACCATCAACAAGAAGAACATCATTTATACAAGAAGAAAAACTTTTACCAACTTTTCCAATGGCCACTATTTTTCCTTTACCATCATCACCAAAAGTGACAAACCCTCCATCATATTCATCAAGCTTTATGAAGAAGGTTGCCTTTCCGGTCATATGCCTAGAACATCCGCTGTCCATATACCACATATTGTCTTTCCGCTTGGATGCTAGACAAACCTACAAAATGAGCTCAATTGACCTTAGGTATCCAAATCTTCTTGGATCATTTCACGTTAAACCATTTCCTATGTCCCAAGCCATTGTAGTCAAAAACAACTTTGTAAATTTTGTCACCAATCATTCTTTCACCAAAAAAAACATTGAATGGGAAAGTGGCCATTTCGGTTGCATAGTCTACAAAACCTTGGAGTTGCTGTTTTGTTAAAGCTTGTTGGGTTTTGAAATCTTGTATCATTTGAAGATGATGCTATATTTTCAAAATAAGGTTTTTCAACAGATTTAAAATTCTTGTGAAACCCCAAACCAGCTTTATCATACAATGGTTTTTGACTAGCCAAGATTTGATTTAAATTTTCAAAACTTTGAGTAAACTTGGCTAAGTCATTTTCAAGATTTTTAATCTTTTTTAGCAACTCTTCATTTTCTTTAAAGCAGTTTACATATACAACAACAGAATGGTCACTTTCACAGCTTCTAAGTTATACTTTTAACTGCTTATTTTCTTCAACAAGATCACAAGCAGTTTCGGCCTTTCTTAGCTTGTCTTTGAGAACACCATTTTCTGCCTTAAAAATGGTGATTTGTTATTCAAGATCTTGGTTATCAAGTAGGAAACATCTAATTTTTTCAGAAAGGTGGTCTATCATAAGATGGAGATCTTCAGTGTCAGGGTTGTGGAAGATTACCTGATCAATATGATCTGTCATGAGACATGGTTGTGACTTGGTCTCAGATTCTTCATCATCCTCTGAGTCATTTTCCAAGTCCTCCCATGAAGCCATCAGTCCCTTTTTCTTTCCTCTCTTTGGCTTCTCCTCCTTCTTCAATTTAGGGCAATCAGATTTAAAATGCCCAGTTTCTTTGCAGTTGTAGCATGTCACCTTGCTGAAATCTTTCTTTTGTTTTCTTGAGCTACTTCCCTTGCCTCTTTCCTTGAACTTCACCATTTTTCTGAATTTTTTGGCAAACAACACAAATTCATTTTCAGATGAGTTATCACTGGATTCATCATCCAGGGGGTTAGTAACAGATGTAAAAGTAATTCCTTTCTTTTTTTGAATCTTTTTTCAAATAAGTGTTTTCAAAAGCAAGTAGGTTTCTTCTCAAGTCATCATATGTCATAGAATCTAAACTACTGCTCTCAGAAATGATTAATGCTTTAGTTTTCCACTCTTTAGTGAGACATCTCAACACTCTTCTCACAAGTACAGAATCAGGATACGTAATTCCCATAACATCCAAGCCAACAATGATGATGTTGACTTTTGAATAGCTCATCAATAGATTCTCCTTTCTTCATTGCAAACATTTCATACTCTCTGTTCAACATATCTATCTGGATCTTCTTTACTATGGTGGTTCCTTCATGGGTGATTTGAAGTTTGTCCCAGATTTCCTTTGCCGTTGTGCATCATGATACCCGTCGGTATTCCTCGAAGCTGATAGCACAGTTGAGCAGATTGATAGCCTTGGCATTGAGCTCCACCTTCTTTCTGTCTTCCTCGGTCCAGCTTGCTTCGGGTTTAAGAGAGACTACTCCTTCAGCACTTGTGGTGGTTGGGAATTAGGGACCCTCCAGGATGATCTTCCAAAGTCTGTAGTCTACTGCTTGCACAAAAATCTTCATTCTCTCCTTCCAAGAGGTGTAGTTTTTCCCATTGAAAAGAGGATGTCTGTTGCTTGACTGTCCCTCTGTCAGGTTGTAGGAAACCAGATTTGAGTCACTGTGTTCTGCCATCTGGATCTTTTCTCTAAGCTACAAAGCTTGATCTCTTTGAGACCAAGCTCTGATACCAATTGATGGTTTCAGTGGCTAAGAGAAGGGGGGTTGAATCTTAGCCCCTTTTTCACTTAATAACACTTGCTGGTCTTTGAAACAACTTCTGGAGACTTTTTTATTTTTGTCTCATACCTAGCCACGAGACTTTTTCTTTTTATCTCGTGACCCGGCACGAGATATTTTCAGTTTTATCTCCTGTGCAGCAGAAACAGAAATGGAATAGAAGAGAGAAAATTACACCCAGATATATCCTGGTTCAGCTGCTAAGTGCAGTGCAGCCTACATCCAGTCTTCATCACAACAATGATGGAATTTCACTATAATCATCTTTGATTACAAATACCAATTCTCCCTAGGAACTACCCTTCCTATCTGGGACAAGTCCATAATCTAAACCCAATCCTGAACTTGACTTGGTCACTGCCAAGCTTTCAACTGTAAAGTGCTAACCCAACTTACAAGGGGATTCTCACAGAATCATGATACACAACACAGATGTACAAAGAAACTCTAAGGACATCTATGGCTTTTTCTTTTAATTTTGCACTCTCTGTCTTTTTCCGCTCTATGGCTTTTTCATACAAATCTCACTGTTTGCCTTTTTTCATGAGACTCAAGACAGATAAAATTAAACAGAAAAATACAAAACAGAATACATTGAAGGAGAAGAATTTCTGTTAGCTCAGGTAGCTCTGAGAATTCTGTGTCTTGCACTCTTACTCTTTACTTCAAGCCCTGGCTGTTCTCCCTTATTTATAGAGGGAGAAGCCTCCACGGTTGAACCTAAAAGAACCAAGCTAAACTTCTTCTTCTTCATGCAAACCGGTTCGGCTAGAGAAAGGGGAGAAGTAACCGAATGCAATAACTAACATGCAATTACCTCTGGTTCTTCCTTGGTCACCAATAATCATCAATCTGAGCCTTCCATCTTGCCTTGCACTCCAAGATGGACTCCTAGCCCTTGATGTTTCATGATGATGACAGCTTCATCTACTCCATCCTCTACCTCTTCCATCACGTAGCCACTGTAGTTACCTCCTGTGGTGGTTGAGCAGAATCAGAGACAAGTCATCCCTCCAAGGATCTTCTTCCTTTGACTGAGATCTTCTTCTTCCATTTTTGGTATGGAGAGGTTGAGATCTCTTCACCAAGTCTTACCTTTCTTGGTTGAAGATCTTAGCCACAACATACTTTTTGCTTTCTTTTTTTTGCCATCATTACAATGGTCTTTAGCTTGCTTCTAACTTCTTCTTGATAGCTTGCAAAAGCTTCCATGGTTGTTGTGATAGAAGTGACCGAAAGTGAGAAGCAAGTAGAGAGAGAAGAGAGATAAATTTGAAAAGTATTGAATTAGGAAAGAGAATAAAATTAAATGAATTTGTTTCTTCCCTTTGCTGAGTAGCGTGTAGCATTAAAGGCAGCAATCAAATCAACTACAATTTCTCTCTCATGGTTCCAAGGTCTACATTAACTCATCTTAATAAAATTTGAATTTCATCACATGATGAAAAATGAAATCCATTGGAAGCAATAAAACTTTACTTTCTTTGCTTAATGGTTTTGGACCATGCAAGCTTTGGTCTTGGTAGCAAAATTTTAATTGGGCTAGTAGTAATAACAATCTATTTTGGCCCAAACAGAAACAGCTTGCTTTAGCCAAAATAATTAACACAATTTGTTTCAAGGCTTAGTTACAAGAAAACACATTTGCGCTTGCCAATTTTTTTTTCTTTCGACCCAACGCAAAAACTGCAATACAAAATTATTAATCAACATATGTTAAATGAAAAACTAATTAATAATTTTGTAATTAATTATTTCAATAATGTTTGTTTATCATCCAAATAAATTAGAGTTTTCCAAACTCATCAATAGATAATGAGAATATTAAATAATGTAAACAATGAATATGTTAGATGCTCAATTCAATAGGTATGTAGATGATTATGTTCATTATTTTTAATTAAATAATTATTTTTTTTATTCGATTTACTCATGCACAGTTAATAATGGCTGGATATTTAATTTACTAGGTGTGCAAATAATTATCCTAATATTAAGATTTATGAAATAATTTGGGATGGAATATTTTTTACTTTATTAGATCCGTTCTAAAACTTATTATTCACATTGTTTACAACAATCATAATCTACCTAGCAAAACCCAAATAAAATATACAATAATAATATTGTGAGAAGAGATGAAATTATATTAGTTAGCGTGAATTATCATGTTGCATCTAACTAATAACACGTGCTCAAGTGACCATGACGATGATGCTATTGATAAACTATGATTTATTTCTTGACATAGTTGACTTCCCCTCTCCATCTTTGATTCTTTGTCACTAGTCACTAGTTGTTCTATTATTATTTTGTTTAAATTAAACCTCGTTAGAATTGAGCCTCACTAATCACTAATCAGTAATCACTATTCACTACACAAGTTCTATATATAGCTAGCCACTTCATTCTCACTTCACCCGTCAAACAAATTAAAGCCAGCAGCTTTAAGCCTTTAATTTCTCTCTGTAGCTAGCTAGAGCTTATTAGCAAAACTTGGCCAACATCCTATAAATAATGAATGTATGTGAGGCCTTTTTATTTTGATTCATTACCCTTTAACATTATTATTATTATTATTGTTTTGTATATGGTGATTGTTGTATCCTAATAAATGTTTGATTTTGGTGCGTGAGACAGAAAGTAATACTAAGGGTGGAAGCACTACATGAGAGGAAATGTAAGAAAAAAGCCATGAAGATAGTGTCGAATATTGCAGGGATTGAGTCAGTGTCAGTGGACATGAATGAAAACAAGTTGACGTTGACTGGGGAAATGGATGCTGTGGAAGTTGTTGGGAAGCTGAGGAAGCTCTGTCACACTGAAATACTGTCTGTTGGACCAGCCACAGCCACAGCCACAACCACAGTCAAACAAGAGCCAAAGAAGAACAATAAAGAACCTTCAAATCTGGAAGCTTCTATTGTACCCATTCAAGCTTATCATTATTATTACACAAGTATGGAGGAGAATCCCAATGCCTGCGTTATCTTTTGATAACTTATTTGGATTATCCGTTTTCAATTTGCTGCTTTTATTTCTTTTTTTGATGTTTAATGTTTTCTTACTCTCAAAATGTTGGTTATGGAAATAAACTGATGGCCTCGTTAATGAGAGGAACTTTTATTTTTCTCTTCATCATTTGTAATTACTTATGATTGGAAAACGACAGTACGACACAGATTTCCAAGTGGAATCCAAATTCTAAACTCTTTTGATGTTAACTTAAATCTGGAACCAATCAACTTTCAAAATAATTTTACACGAAAAAATATTATGAATCTTAATTTATTCTCTTAATTATTTTTTTAATTTCTAAATAAAAAATGTTGAATATTTTTACTTTTTTTATGTTCTTAAAAGAACATCAACTACATCAAATAAATGACCGTACGTAGATGTTTAAATTAGGGGCAAGTTGTATGATTATAGATGGTTTATACTTTATACCAGCAATTTAATGTATTTAATTTAATTTCATAACCAAATATACAAAACAAAACAAATAACACGCACATGCTAGAAGGCTTGCTCAGAGTATTTTACTATATTGTTTTGCTATATAAGCAAGCAATCTAAAGATTGATCCACTTGAATTATATTTATTATTTTCTTATGATTAAAAAGAAAAAATATAAATATTAGGGGCTCATATTAACATTAGTCAATATTTTATTTTTATATTACTAGAATTCAAATTTAAAATTTAGAATTTAAAAAATTTAATATTAAAAATTTAGAATATTAACAAAGTATTAATAAAAAATAATAAATTTTATTGATAATATAATATTACTGAAAGTATAAAAAGTTTGAGATTGTTTTAGACACCCATTAATAATCAATATGTTTATGTGGTAATCAGATTCCGAAGGACACTTGCATGCATTTGCTGACTTCCTTCATAAACTATTAGCACCAAACATGACCACTGTACTCATATACATAAAAATAAATATATTTTGTTGTCTCGGTTAAATGAATTACTATTTAGATTTACCATGCATAGACTCGATTTATTTGTTGGCATCCAAGGAGAAGAGCTGAGAGATACTATATGGAGCTTAGATTTGAGGCACAAATCAGAATTCCCTTTCATTTTTCATGGCTTGGCTGTTTTAATCTTTTTCTTACTATGAGGCTACGTGTGGGCACTTATTGACACATATATCTTATCTCTGTATATGCATGGTCGTGGGGCTTTATTGCAGGAGATATTTAATTTGTTGCCCTTTTTTAAAGATATTTCAATTCTACTTAAATTATTAGTAAGGAGGAACTAGAAACTAACCAAAGATGACTTATTTAGTTTATCTCGCCTTGTCCGTATGGGTGAATAACAGATTTTTAAATGAAATTTTAATCTACGAAATTAGTCATAGTTAAAAAAGTTAACCAAAAAAATATCAGCTATCATTAGGAGTTTAGAGATTTTTATATAAACTCAACTCTACTTTATACACAGATCGAGAATATGCCAACTTTAATTATACTTATTATTAATCCGCAAATATCTAATCCTACTCATGAGTTATAAAAAAATACAATATTATTATATAATTTGATGATAATTTAAAATAGAATTAATTTTTATGTAAAAAAAATATATTAAATTATCAATTAATGATTTTATTAGTGATTACAGATTTTTTGCATTTAGTAAGAGGTTTTTAGTTCACTATTCACTTAACATATTTTTGTATAAATATATAATATATACATATATAGAGTACTAGTTGGTTGAATAAAGTTGATGCTCCACCCAAACGAAAACCTTATTTGCTGGCTGCGGATCGGATTAACAATCCTACCCGACTGAATTGGATACCCGCAGGTATGATGCATATTACCACCCATAATTATCATAGCTTAGTGTAAAAAATTATGACTTTTAAATTACATAAATTCTGTTTTCTAGGTCAAAGACGGGCCTATATAAAAAATCCTGAATGAGGGTTTGAGAGTGCTTGTTTTAGAGTTTAGACCGACGAGAACTTTAATTGTTTTTCTTTTTTCACGCAAAAAAAAAAAAAGGATTTGAGAATGAGGGTTTTTTATCCTATTTGATTGTCCTTGCATAATAAATAGGACTGATCAAGCTGAATATTTAAGGTGGAGATTATAATAAGCTAATAACAACAACAATTAAGGCGAAAAGAATACAAGAATGATCTTATGAAAACCAAGTCTACCAACTACCAAGTGTTTGAGACAAGTCATCAAAGGTAAATATCACCCTTAAGTTGTTCAATGAAGACTAGACTCGGATCCTTTCCTGGATGATCTTCGTGGAGTCAGCAAGTTAATCCTGATGCTGAATCAGAGAAAGTTCATTAGGAGAATTGGAAATAAGCGTGATCATTGCAACAAGTATAAGTTAATGTAGATGTACTCACTTCTTTTGAACATGAACATATTCATCAGTTTCATCCAGTATGTCCCCCTTGTGAAGAAGGTAAAACAAGGAAAGTAATCAGAATCATCATTGTAGAGAATAGCTGAACCTAAGAGTGCGTTTTATCTAGTCACAACATTTTCCTATTTGTTTGATTGCATTTCATGATTCATAATCCATTATTAACTTCTAACTTTACTAGCTAGCTATGAAAGGGTAAACAAGAGAATACCTGCAACAGTTCCTCCATAACATCCTCCATTGTGATGATTCCTATCACTTCCTCATCCAAAACAGTTGGAAGAACTTGTATTTCTTCTTGAGACATCGTATAACCACTCTCTTCCTCCCACTTTTTGGAATGTTGACGTTGTTCATTGCCTGCCTCCATCATCATCTTCTGAATTGCTGCACTTGGACTATTAAATTCTGTATCGCTGGACTCATAGATACAAACTCTCTGACTCTTTTCCAGATCAAAGGAAGAATCAGATTCTGCAGTAACCAACCACATTAAAAAACATGAACCACTTCTTCTTCCCATGCTTGAGTCTTTTTGTAATGCCTTTGGATTTTATTTTATTACCTTTAGTATTTTGTGCTGCATTTGATGTTTTATTAGTGAGTGTGTTGAGAAATGTAGGCGCACCGGCAGCATGGGCTGCAGCATTGTTGTTCTCTGAGTCATTCTCACATTTCAAAACAATGGCCATATGGCTGTGACCCTTTTGGAATTGGTTCAGTATCTCATACAGTGGCCAATTTTCATAAACCCTGCTACATGAGTATCTTCTTAGTATCATGCACCTAACCTCCTTCGAGATTTAAATTATGACACTCGATAAAATCTGATATTTGGGGAGGTCCATTACAAGCATAACAAATTTAGAAATGTTACGTGTATTATTACCTAACTTGAGGGGATCTGAGTATTTGATGAAAAGATATCATGATTCTCATACCTGGGAATTTTTCTGATAATCAGATTCTTGATTGGGGTTTCATCTTCTGGACGACAGAACATTAAATTCTTAACCTGTTTAGTGAAAACAACATGAATAAGCAATGATTAATATCAGGAATTCAAGATATAGAAACTAAATCCCCATAACAGTTTCTTCTGTTGCTTACCAATATGAGGCCAATGATATTACTTGGGTATCCAGAGTATAGAGGTACACGACTATGCCCTTTGTTCATGATCAATGTCATTGTATTCCTGATGAGTTGACAAATTAAAGATGTGTAACTGTGTTTAGTTATTGACAGATCGATAAAATGCATGAATGTCACTAATCTGAGTTTTTCACACATTACATGTCCAGTTTGGAATTTATATCAAGAGAAAAAGTTTCAGATATTGGTGTCATTGCATCTTTGGCAGTCTTATCAGTCAAATCCATGGCACCTGTGATTATAGAGGCTTCATGACAGGACAACTCTCCACCTTTTCCTGCCTGTCATATGAATTTTTATTTCCCTACTTTGCACTTATGCTTTAAATTTAAGAAAAATGTTTGAGGGACTCATATACCAACCAAGCAATGGTATATGATACAAAATACAAAGGATTATAGGAAACAAACCATGTCTGCATGCAAGTCCACAAATGTTTTTAACTCAGATCTTCTCAACAGGACTGAATGCTCCTTCCCTAGAGCCCAATCCAGGATCTGCTCCAATAGGAAGATATTCAGAGGATTAATATTAAAAAATATTCTCCAAATAGAGCCAAATTTACCTTACTAGCTGGATAGGATATAGGGAAGAAGATCAGAAGAAGCAGTTGAACAAAGGGTGCCATTTGTGCTCCTAAGGTTAGTCCGTATCGAGAATATACAGCTTGAGGCACAATCTAGCATCGTTAATTCGAGGATAGGTTAATAAAAATAAAAGTATTAATATTATGTTTGTGATAGAAAGAAATTCACCTCTGCAAATAATGTGACCAGGGGAGTTGATATAGTAATAGAAAGCCAAGGCGGCATGATTGTATCCATGAAGATTGGCAGTGCCTTAAAAAAACATGACAATAACATTTATGTATCATAATTATTGGGATTTTGTTGACAGGCCGATTTATTAGAACTTTTATGTAGCATATAGCATACCTCCATGGCCAGTGATTTACCTAAAAGGAGGGTACACAATACAAAATGTCCATTCTTTACAACTGGTAGAATCCTTTCTGCAGATAAATAAAGCAATAACATTAGTTAGCAGTGAGTTGGAATGTTTGCATCACTTTGACTACTTATATAAAAACCTGCATTCTTTTTGTCTTTAGGACGGCCAGCCTTAATGAGAACCTCAAGATCAACTTGGCTGAATGATAACAATCCTAGTGCTAGGCCCGATGTGACACCTGCAAGGATCACAAGCACCACACATGAAATAACATACATCCAGAATTCAATTTCATTATATTTGGTATTATCATGATCTTTCAATGTGATCATGGTTGGAAGATGACCAGGCCAGGGAGACAATAGATGCAATTACTTTTCAACTGAATCATCATCGTTCTTATTGTCTAGTTTAAGGCATAAAGACAATGAGGAAGAAGATAGCATCATCCGGCCTTATTGTCCAGCATTAAGTATGGTATCTATTATGTCATTTTTGTTTCTTGGCCTGCCTCCGAGTAATAAGAACAAAGGCGGAGATAGCATAGTGAAGAAAAGAGAGCAACAAGTAAGTGACAAGCAGATGAGACAATAATCTTGTAGTTTGCCTAACAAATATAAACATGATTCAATTAACTAACCATCTTGCAGTTACGCAGGCAAGAGAATATGAACAAATTTATTCAAGTTAGTAAGTAATCTCGGAAACTATACGGAAGGACAAATTTCGAAAAAGGAAAAGGTCAACCAAGTGGACCAAGTGCTACCACTTTTACCATGTTATACAGTATACACCTAGGACTTGAAGTCTTGAAGTACTACTATAGCTTTTATCAAAGCTCACCGACCACAAAACATCATTTTCCCACCAACAAAACAAGGCACTAACAATCAATAATCCACATTCCACGCCAAACATGCTATACTTATTATATTTTATAGCATTTCTATCATCGCAATCCCTGCGCCATATCGAATGTCATTGGACTACCAACATGGAATTGGCCTGCTCAAGAGGTCCTCCATCATGGAACAATTTTATGGCAGTGGTAGTAGTAAACTAGTAATGGATGCAGCAGCAGGTTTTGGAAGGTGAAGCTTGTCATAACACCAGAACAGTTGGTGGAGATGTTACTTTTAATTCGTTTATCCATTAATTTAAAAAAGCACTCAGAACTTTATCAAAACTTCTGACAAATTTAAAGATAAATCACTTTCAGAATATTTATGACATAACATTTGCTTCTTGACCCTTTACGAGTCATTATCTCTCCATGGGTCTCAATTTTTTGGCTTTGTGGAAGTTCAAATCCATATAAATGCAATATATAAATTCATGCGTTGCCATGTTGAGTTGATTTGATTCGCTTTTACCCAGAAGTACAGTAATACTGAAGAAACCATAGGAAAATAACAGCAAAAATTTATTAACGGTTTTGATAGTCTAAATCGTAGTATCACTATCACATAACAGAGATGTTTTGGGCCAGTCAATACGGCAAATGTAATAATCACAAAAGCATGAGCGGTCAAACGAATGGCTATTTCTACCAACTCTTCTCCAAAGAAATAGTCTGCACTCTGCAGTGTTACAAAGAAACCATCTTACACTACTCCATTTGGTTTACTTAGTCAATGCAGAAGCCTCTGAGGTCTTGGCATCTCTAGGACACTGAGATACATATGGTTTGAGCTGCATAAAAGAAAGAATGACGCTAATCAGCAGTGACAGTTATGGACTATAATTCATCAGTGAAGGATTATGACTTTGATCATTCATAAAAGGAAATAATCAATGAAGTGATGAAGCCATATTTTTTGCACCCCTTTAGATCACCATAGCAGACATTTTAAGCTCGACAACGTCTATGGAAGTAAAAAAATTACTACTATGATAAAAGAGATCATAACACAATTTAATGGTATAACCACATCACAAGAATACTTATTGCCATTGTGGATCCTAATGTTGCCTATAATATTACTATTAGGCTCAACCAACCATTGTTTGACCAACTATTCCATGTTGCGTTTGCATCCCTTTAAGTGGCAGAATATCTAAAAACTATTAAATATTAAAGCCACTCACACAAAGCTACTATGTATCGGGATGCACCTAAGCTAAGGGCGAAGGGAGCTGAAGAAACATAAATAATGATATACTAGAAAATCTTAAAAGATAGAAGAATTAAAGAGCTTAACAAAGAAACAATGTCAAATTATCTACTAGTAGTTGTTTGACTGTTTGAGAGTTGTGTTTAGAGGGGGAAGGGAGAAAAGGAAGAGACTTCGAGAGCATTTATCCTTGTTTCCAAGATTTAATAGAGGGATAACACTACAGGCACTGTAGAGCTTTTACTAACCCCTTTATAAACCATACTTACATTTAAGTAGCATTTGGTTCTTGGCATAGAATCAGAGGTGATAAAAAAAATGTTGGGGAAAAATACATGTCTTGACAAAAGCTTAATGTTGTCCCTTTGTCGAGACAAATTTTAAGATAACTTGTATACTTTAAAATAGAGACACAAGACATGTCTTGACTTGTGGGCAGTTATTTCTGTACTATCCGAACAAATAGAAACCAAATACACATCTCTACCATTCCTTCCTTTGCAGCCACCTCAGTCTCCATCCTTTTTGTCCTAAGATAAGAAACAAATGCTACTTTGCACTTCCCCAAGAATGAGGGTTTTAAACTCCCTAATCAATTAAATGAAATTCTCTAACCCCCTCCTTCCTTTACACTTCCTTCCCCGGATATCTTTATTCTCTTTTCCCTCGTAGCCATCAGGAGAACCATCTCTTGGCACAAAATTTCCATGGGAACTTATCTCAGCATTATAAATTTGTAGTCATGTTGAAAACAAACGGATTAACGTAACACTAGCAAACAATACAAGCTGGGTGTAAAATTCAAACCTTAAAATCTGTCAAATCAGGGACTACATAGTTTGGCAATTTTTCTTGCACTACCACATACCCACCTGCAACAAAGTGCAAATTTACATTCAACTTGACAGGCAAAAAGGAAAAAATGAATCAAAGAAAAAAATAGTAGAAAGTAGCTAATATATTTATGAAAAAAAAAAACTAAAAAAATTGATGGATACTAGTAAGCATATGACTGATTTCTACAACTAAAAGTTCAGTAATGAATCTAGAGTCATGACAAAACACAACTTTCTAACAGCAGTGTAGGTACCAGGAAAGGTTGTGATAAAGTTAGAGAACGAGGGAGAAAGAAAGCTAAGAGTGACAAGAAAGGTAAAAACGATAAAATGAATCAATGCACAGACACTGTATTACCAGGGTATGCTAATATACATGTATGAGTTACACTTACCTAAGTCTAACTGTTCATCTAGTATAACTAACTAGACAGCTGCTAACTACTTCTAATTCTAAATGACTGAGCTGGCAGCTGAGTAAACTAAAATCCCTCAAACTATCACGTGAAGAATTGAGCATTATTTCATGGCAAGCAGCCATCAGCAAATCAAAGTCATAGAAACATGAAATTATGATAAAAATTGAAAAAGGTTCCCAAGTTATACATCGATATTAAAGAAAGGAAAAAATTTCACATAAAATAAATATTTAATTCATTCATTTCACGAGAATTAAGAAGCTTCCAACTTGTATAAACAAACAATAACAGCAAAGAGAAGGTATAGCGATTCTTATGAGACTGAAGAGAGTGAAAAGAATTAAGAAACAAAACAACATGAATCTGGGTCATCTAATTCATAAATTTTTTAAAAGAACAAACCATGACAACTGAAATGAAGGAAGAATAAATCAAAATGGCTTCGGAGAGCAGGAACCCATATTCCGAATTCTGACATCCATGGACGTGGACAAAAGATAACATTTATAAAGGCCAAGACGAAATTAAGAAAATTTTAAAGTCAACTATACCTTTACGGGTATGGAAACCAGTAGGCTTGCAGTTCTTGCCCTTGTAGTAACCTCGTGGAGCACGTTTTGATGATAGGATGTCCAATGAAGAAGTCCTCTTCCTTCGAAAAGCTCTTCCTATGCCTAGAATCAGCCCTAGAGGCATCTTTTCTTCTCCTCTTCAATAATGAAGATAAGACATGAAAGAGATACTTGCATACATAAGGAATAGCAGAACAAAAGAGAGAAAAATACATACCTGAGGTGTTGAACAACTCACACTCTTGTTTTGTCCCTGTTGGGGAGCTGCACAATTCACATTGAGAGCTTATTTTCCCCCAGTTAAGAATTTGTATTTTTCTAAAATAACATATAAAATAAAATCATGAATAAACACACAAAAACACAAACATGCTCTCAGGTAAGAATTCAAAACCATCAACCAAGGTCATCATCACAGTAATAACATCATTTTCACAGCAACAGCAGCAACCATACCAAATCAATAAGCTCGTATCATAACATCAACAAGAATTAACATACCAAATCAAGATTTTCATAACTCATAAGCCACAACATAGCAGCAGTAATAACCAATGAAATAACAGAACTATAGAAGCAACAGAAGCGAAGTTACAGAAGCTTTAGAAGGAACGGACGATGGAAGCAAAAGTTCGCAGTGAAGAGACCAAAATTAACAGAAGCAGCAAAAGAAAAAAGTACAGAACAAGGGAACAAAAGCAACTAAAAAGCAGAATAATGGAAAAAAGAAAAAGAAACAAACAAACAGAAACAAAAAAGAGAAGAATACGAACCAGTGAAGGGACGGCGTAGGGTAGGAAAACACACGACGGCCGGCAGGAGGAAGGGAAGAACAGCAGCAGCGGCAGACTGAGAAGATAAATGCTGGAAT
>NC_029780.3:108235093-108238339 GCF_000817695.3 Arachis duranensis | reverse complement strand
TTAAAATTTAGTCGACTTTATATGAAGTTAATAATTGACAGCTATTAAATAATTTGATTAAATTTTTATTTTATTATTCTCAACTATTAATTGTACCTGAATTTTTATCATAAAATATATTTTTAACACAAAAAATTTTATAAAATAATATTTTTAATATTTTTATTTAAGTAAGTGTTTTTTTTATTCAAAAAGGCGTTTAAATTCTTATTTTTTGGATTTTTTTCAAATAAACATTTAAAATGTTTTATTTACAGATACATGTAATTTGGACGAAATTTATAAATTTATGGGTAAACTATTAGGGATGTGTTTGTAGCTTAAAAGCGTGTTTACTGGAAGCAAAAAATTGTTGCTTATACGTTCACTTCAACGTAAATTCACCTTTGATGATCATTATTGATTTTTTTCAAAAGAATTTTTATATTTGTTTCAAGTCATTTCAAATATTTTAAATTTTTTTAATTTTTAGCGGTTTTTTTTGTATATTTTGATTCTTTTATTAAATTTGTCATGGTCATTCTATTATAATATGAATTATTGATCTTATTAAAAATGATAAAATAAATAAAAAATTAATCATACATAATAATGGAATCATAAGTAATAAAATTTTACGATCCAAAATAATACTAAATAAAAGAATACTGAAAGTACTAAAAAAAATTATAGAATATTTTTTTGTTTGACATTGTAAAATTTATTATTATAATTCTTGTTCATTATTTATTATTCTAATTTTTTATAATATGTATTATTGTTTCTATTGAAAATGATAAATTAAATAAAAAATTAATTATAAATAATAATAAAAACATAATTAGTAAGAAGTTAGAATTCAAAATAGTAAACAAAATAAGATTATTAAGAGTACTCATAAAAAGTACTAAAATATATTATTTTATATGTTATTTTTAATTTAATAAATAAATATTAATTTTTATTAAAAAAATTATAACAAACTAAAATAAAATTTTATAAAAAACATTATATAAAAAATATATTAAAAAAAGTATAAAAAGGATTAAATATACTAAAAGTGATTAACTTATTAGTTTAATAATTTAATATTATATTTTTTTAGTAATTAACTAATTATCTATCTAAAAGTGATTTTAATTAATATTATCCAAACAATTTCATTTTATCAAAATCAATTTTAGTATAAAATTGCCAAACAAAAATCATGTTGGCACAAACTCACTTTTATCCAAAATCAATTTTACAAAATCATTTTTATTCATTAATTTTTAAAAATATCAAATAAAAAATTTCAATTAACATTAAATTTATATTAAAATAATTAAATAAAAATAATAATTAGGTCAAAAAATAAAAATAATAATTAAATATTAAATTTACATTAAAATAAGAAAAAGTTTAATAATAATTAATAATTTTATTAAAATTTGGTTAGCATTTAATTAGTAAAAAAAGTGAATAATCTTACATTATTAGATATAATTTTACGCTATTAAAAATATTAATGATAATTAATTAATAGTTATAAATCACAAAATCTGTTGAACCTTAACACTCTTCTTAAAATAATATTAATCAAATATTAAATATACAATATGTACAATGGACTATTTATTTGTCCCAATATATATTAATAATGTAAATTAAACATCATTATTTCTAATTTCTAGTTGTCTGTTTTGTGATATCTACTCCCAAATTATCCCAAATTCTTTCACATTAACCCTTTATCACCCACCGTTACCCTACCTCCAAAAAATCCATTGTTTGTTCTGCAAAAAAATCCTCTTTCTCCGCGCTCCGCCCAAAGGAAGGTCTATATTTTGCCGAATTAAATACACATATTGATGGTAAATAAATATTTGGGTAACTAATTAAGAATTAAGTAATGTTTATTATTTATGCAAACAATAATTGGCCTAAAAGAAGTTTATTGTTTGGCCAAATAATAAGTATTGCACACTTTTGTTTATTTTTTATTAATTATGCAGTCAATAATCGGCCCAAAGGAAGATTATTGTTTAGCCAATTAATAGAAAATATATGGGGTAATAAATAGGTTGCAAAGTTTAAGTTTCCATGTGCGCATTAAGTCGGTCCAAAGAAAGGCTTAATGTGTGACAGGAATTTTGACAATATTTGATTACTGCGATGAGAGTATCACTTACAGTTAATTTTTCTATCCAAATATTGAAAATTAATGTTGTTCTAGATATCTCAATATGGATTTTTTCCATTATTTAACTAATGTTTACTGTATATTCTTTTTGTTCTAATCCAGAAACTATGGCTTTAGCTACCAATGTTTCTGCACAAATTAGCAGTATTCCTATGCTGAATGGTTCAAACTTTAAAGTTTGAAAGGATACCGTGGAGATTGTCCTCGATTATATGAATCTAGATATAGCTATTCGAAAGGAGAAACCCACTTCCACTCCGGAAAACCTCAATGTGCGCAGAAACCTGCATCTCACCGCTCTGTTTCTGTGCGACGTGTAGCCTCCGTTCTTGCCAACCGGAACTGTCGCGCTCCGCCTCCTCGCGCCAACGCCCTCGCTGAAAGAACCTATGTCACTCTTCACGCAGCCGAATATTCGTGACCTGCAACTGTCAACGTCGCCAGGGGCAGAACTAGAAAAAATATTAGAGGGGGCTAAAAATATTTATACAATACAATAATATTAAAATACATTTTTAAAGGGGACTAAACTGAAATTTACATTTAATTTACATGTAAAAAATTAAAGGGATAAGTATGATTTTCGTTCCCAACGTAGCGGCTGAAAATTTTTTTCATCCCTCGCCTTTTTTTTGCTCTAAAATGGTCCCCAAGGTTTCAATTTGTTTTAAAATGGTTCTTTGGACAAAAATACCCCTCCATCCCCTCTTCTTCCTCAACCAGTTCCTCAACCAGAAGCAGAAGCGCAAACCTCCCTCCCCACTTCTTCCTCAACCAGAAACAGAAGCAAACCAGTTCCTCAACCAGAAGCAGAAGTGCAAACCTCCCCCTCTCTTCTTCCTCAACCAGAAACAGAAGCAAAAGCGCAAACGCAGGCAGAAGCAGAAGCAACCAAAGCATCAACAACAACAATGAAATAAAAAGAATAAACAGAAACAACCAAAAACATCATCAACAACAACAACAATGGAATCCTTTGAATCTGAAAAATTAAAGAAAAAGGAATAAAAAATTAAAACAGAGGGAAAGGGTTGTGGTGGTGGTGAAGAGGAGGGGTTGCGGCGGTGAACGGCGACTGCAGCAGC
>NC_029780.3:108233534-108234989 GCF_000817695.3 Arachis duranensis | reverse complement strand
AAGAGGAGGAGGGGTTGCGGCGGCGGTGGTGGAGGAGGAGGGGTTGCGACGCTCCTCTCTTCTCTTTGTCTCTCCCTCTGCTCTCTCCTTTCTTGCCATTAGTGTAAGGAGCAGTGGCGGATCACAGGCGGCAGGGTGGCGGTGCGGCAGGGCAGCGGTGCAGCGGCGATGCGCCACTTTCTTTCCTCCCCCGATTCTATCTATCCCTTAACCCTTTTTTATTTTTTTATTTATTTTATATTTATTTTATTTTATTATTTTTTAAATAAAGGGTAATTTGGTAATAAAAAAATAAAATTGGTAGAAAGGACAATTTTAAAACAAACTGAAACCTTGGGGACCATTTTGGAGCGAAAAAAAGGCGAGGGACGAAAAAACTTTCAGCCTCTACGTTAGATACCAAAATCGTACTTATCCCAAAATTAAAATTAGAGTGGCCGTTGCCCTCCTTTCGAGTATGTAGCTCCGCCCCTGAGCGTCGCCGACATGAGTTGCAGCCCCGAACCCCCGCGCTCGCGTCATCCCAGTGCCAGCCTGGGCCTTATTGAATTACTTGAAGAATAAACATCTACGAAAACTGAAAAAGTGAACATCCAAAATCATACAAAAACGAACATCAAATGTGAACGTGTATAAACAACAACATAATTACTTTATAACCATCCACGTTCACAGAAAAAGTGAACATCTGGCGACGAAAAGAAGGCACAAACCGACTGCGACGGAGACGCTAGACGTCCGAAATGCTGCGGTGCTGCGAGCTCGACTAACACAATATGCGCGTCCTCCCTACGTACGGTAGTCTGTGCAGACGACGACGCCAATTGAAAGAGTATCGACGTGATATCCGACGGTGGCTGATAACCGTGGCGGCACTGTACCGGCTTTTGATTCGAGAAGAGAGTGAGAGAAGAAATTCACACCGTATGGTTGTCATTTCTTTTTTTCATTGCCACCTTGTATTTCCTTGCTTTTCTTTACTGATGCTGTAGGAACGGTTAATAAAAAAAAATAATTGACGAAAATTATGATTTGATTCAAATTTTAAATTGAAAACTACTAAAAATTAATTAATTCTCTCTAATTTAATTCTAATTTTAATTTAATCTCATTATACACATTATATAAAATATAGATTAGCTTCTCATATTTTTTCTTAAATATATATTAAAACAATAATAATCAAATATTAAAACAGCAACGATTAAATATGAAACAGGAAAGTTCATACCAATTAGAGGTGAAATTTGTTAGAAATTTCTTTTTGTCCATCAGCACCACAATCATCGGCCAATCTACATTTCTTCTTCTTTTCATGCTATCTTTCTTCGTAGTTTCCTTAATTTACATATGATTGGTAGCTTCCTAAAATATGAATCAACTCTTCTTGTGGTCTCTTTCTATGAACTTGTATGAGTAAATTTAAAAAAAAAAATTTTTTTTTTTGAGTTACTT
>NC_029780.3:108173941-108233489 GCF_000817695.3 Arachis duranensis | reverse complement strand
ATGTAGATGATAATTTCTCAAAAAAATATTTTTTTTTTATCTTTTTAGTACTTTTATTTTTATTATTAAAAATTTGTTAAATATATAAAAAATAAAATTTTTTTTATCATACCATAATAACGGCCAAACAAACAATATCTATATTATCGTAATTATTGAATGCATCTCATTCTCAGGTCAATTGACTTTGATTCTCCTTCTAGACTCTTCTTCTTCTTCTCCTAGTTCTTCAAGAGCTCTTTTTCTCTCTCTCTCTCTATATCTCTTGGTTCCTTCCTTGGCCTTCTATTCCATGGCTTCTGATCTTCAAGCGAGGGCCAAAGAGGCATTCGTCGATGAAGACTATGATCTCGCGATGGACCTTCTCACTAAGGCCATTGCTTTTGAACCTAACAACGCTCAATACTATGCCGATCGTGCCCAAGCCAACATCAAACTCAACAACCTCGCTGGTCAACATTTCCCTCTTTTTTCCATTGTGTTTTCGGGGTTTATGATTGCTTTAATGATTCCTTTCTTTTTTTTTTTTTGTCTACAGAGGCTGTTGCTGATGCAAACATGGCAATTGAGTTGAATCCTTCTCTCCCAAAAGCATATTTGCGGAAAGGGTGAGAACAGTTGTGCCGTTTTTTATTATATCCACCTATGATTATCACCACGAGATTGTATAGAATGTCATCAATGCTATCAACTACATTCTTATCTTGCATTGTATTATTATAATCCTTGTTGCTGTTGCTGTTGTTAAGTTTACTCTCATCAAACATTTTTGTTGCAGTACTGCATGCATGAAGCTTAAGGAATATCAGACAGCTAAGGCAGCTCTAGAGATGGGTGCTTCATTGGCTCCAGGAGATTCAAAATTCATTGATATGCTCAAACAATGTCATGAGCTCATTGCTGGTAATAATTTGTTCTTTCTTTATTTGTGTTGTTACTTTTTCCAGTCCAACTTTTAGATTTCATTTAAACTGTGATATAGTACGATATGTGATGACTATCGAGAGATAAACGTGGATGCATTTAATTTTAACCTATGAAAGTGACACGTGTTTGGTGGCCTAAAATGTTGAACAGAAGAATCTGATGTCACACCTATAATACCAGAAAAGCACACGACAACTCGGGATGTTTCTGCCAAAGAACTTGAGCAAAAGAATGACGTTTCACAGCAGATGACAGTAGCAGTTGCTAAACCTAAATACAGGTTGGTGGAACTTGTTTGTTTCATGTGCCAATTGCCATGGTGCATGCAGATGTTTTTCTAATGTTCTTCCTGTAATTATTTAGCCTTATCTTATAATATGGATTCAAGCCCTTAATACTATATTTGCATTATAATGGTGAATTTTGAAAATATAATATCAATGCAGGCATGAATTCTACCAAAAACCTGATGAGGTGGTTGTTACCATTTTTGCAAAGGGCATTCCACGGGACAGCGTGACTGTTGATTTTGGTGAACAAATAGTAAGGGCTGCATTACTTATTGCAGGATTTTGTCAAAGCATATGTGTTATTTTTGTTACAGTTGCATACATCTTGGCAAACAAGTTAACAAATCACATTCTAAACTTGTTTATTTATTTTGCTCTAGCTAAGTGTTAGAATCGATGTACCTGGTGAGGATGCATATGCTCTTCAACCTCGCTTGTTTGGAAAGGTGTGAAACAGAGCTTCCTTGTCAGTTGGTGTAACTAAGAAATTTGCATTGAAACTCTTTTATGTGATTTTTCTATCATGTGTTAGTAAAGTGAAATCTTTGGTTTACCTTAATCAGATCGTACCTTCCAGATGCCGATATGAAGTTTTGTCTACCAAGATGGAAATCCGGCTTGCAAAAGCAGAACCTATCCACTGGGCAGCTCTTGAATTCCGTGGAGGTGCAACGGTTCCACAGAGGGCTATTGTTTCATCAGGTAACCTCAATTCTGGTGAAGTTTTCATCTCTCCATGTTTTGTTGGATGCCTTAGATACTCTAATTAAGTGTTATGCATGTTGCTTTGAGTACAGAGTCTACCCTGGATTCTGTTATTTGAAATGAGTTTTCACTTGAATTATGGTCCTTTATTAGTACCTGCATCGTTTGCTTTCTGATGTGGATTGTACTCTTCCACCAATTTTGTAGTTATCAACGTTCAAAGGCCTACTTACCCTTCCTCTAAACCAAAAAGAATAGATTGGGATAAGCTGGAAGCTCAAGTTAAGAAAGAGGTTAGTTTAGACTACCACTGGCGCAAATTTTTTATGACTCAAATTGTATATTTGTATTGCACTTTTTGGTCCTAAGGGTCTCAATTTCAGGAAAAAGATGAAAAGCTTGATGGTGACGCAGCGCTGAACAAATTCTTCCGCCAGATATATCAAGATGCAGATGAGGACACCAGAAGAGCAATGAGCAAATCATTTGTATGTATTTTATCGTGCAATGCCTTGTCTTTTTTTGCTTTTCATATTCTTTTCCAAATATAACAACGAAAGTATGTTGCAGGTGGAGTCTAATGGAACCGTATTGTCCACAAACTGGAAAGAAGTGGGATCCAAGAAGGTTCAGGGAAGTGCTCCTGATGGCATGGAGTTGAAGAAATGGGAATATTAGTTTTGGATCAATATTAATACTTGTACATCATTTCATTTAATTATTATTGGATGCTCATTAATATTATTTTTGGCAGATAACATCTGACTAAGAAAAAGAATTTTTTGTTACATCATATTTGAATACTTCAATTTAATTGTATATCTTAGATATTCATTGATAAGACTTGATAATATGGACCAATTTGTAGACTTTTTATTACGGGAATACATGAATAATATTTTTATTTAACTTTTTAAATTATAAATTTATCTCCTAATCTTTATATTTATTTTAAAATAAACATAATATTGAGATATAATTTAATTTAAAATATTTTATATTAAATATAATATAAAAATTTAATTTAGTTTTTATTTTTTAGTCTCAATTTTATTTTTAAATGCAGTCATATTAAAAGGTATTTTTCAATAAAAAAAGATTTTTTTATAATAAAAATAAAAATATTGTGTACAATATATACTTTCTTAAAACGAGATATATTTTAATTTTTATTCATATCTTATTTACCTGTGAATTAAATTATATTCATAAATTACTTATCAGATGCGAATGCATCTATATTATATCATAAACACTTATTTTTATATATAATGGTGCGAAAATTGAAACTCAAAATTAAATATTTTAGATACATATAGAATAATATTTGTTAAGTTGGTGAAAGATGCAAATAATGACGCTGATATGAAATTATATATTTGGCATTTATAATTTTTCAAGAGTAATATTAAAGATACCATTTTTATTATCGAAAACAGCTGCTTAATTATCCTTATTCACTATAATGTGCCTCTTATTTTGTCTAAAATAAAACTAGATATATCGACATAAAAATTATTCGAAAAACAATAAAAGAATTAGTTTAAAATAGTCTAAAATTATCTTATTAACAGACTATTAGTTTAACCGAGACGTTGTTTATGCAGAGAGCGTAACTTCTTCGGTGCATGTGGATCGGAAGCTGATATAAGTATCTCTCTACGACCTCCTTATTAAAAAAAGATAAAAATAAACATTGAACTATTGAAGGGTTAAAAATATCAGAAAAATTACGTATTCAAATTTTTCACTTAATTAAATCTAGCTAAATTCAAATAATACATCTCCAATTACGCGTAACGATGGATTTGTCACTGGTGGCAACTCGAGGGCTTGAGTAGTGGCGTCATATCGCAGAATGTAGATGGTGACGTGTTCCCTCCTCTACAAATCTAGAATCTCTAGCTATCATATATTCATTTACCGAGGGATTTGTCTAACACTATTCCTCTCCTGTATGTTATCCCCAGAACGGATTCATGACAAAAAGAAAAGGAAGAACAACAAAGAATTATTCCGTGAAAATATCACAACTGTCTTTTAGCAGGCCAACCTCTGTATTAATCAGGATAGACAGCTTAATTAACGTGTTATGCATATTGCATGTTAAAAGCTAAATATTTCTTTACGACGATCTGCATTTTGTTTTTTGTAACTTCACATGTAAAAGCGCGGTAATAGTAATAATAATAATTAATGATACGTTTTTACTTATTTTAGTACAAAATTTAGGTATATTATTCTTTCACAGTTTTAACATTTTAGATATATATATATTGCATATTTGCACCATTGATGAGTATTAGTATTATCAGAAAGCATGTGTATCCTTATAAAATTTGGTTGCACTAATTAAATAAATAAACATGCATAAATAAAATTAAAGGTGAAACTCTTAATTAAGTTAATATAACATTTAAGAAATGCGACACATGCACGTATGTATGTAGTTAGTAATAGTGAAAGTAAATAATTTTGCCAAATGCCATGGACGGTATATATTTGTGTGTTTAAAATAAAAAAAGTAGTAACAGTATAGTTTTGAACGGAATTGAAGTTGTTGTGATGAGAAGTTGTGGGTTGTATTGCAATCTATATATAGCAAAATGGAAAGAGAGAAGCGAGCGAGGTACGGAAATAAACAAGCCTACGACTGAGCTTCGTTTCCGACAAACTCAGCTCGATCTTCTCCTTATCCTTCTTCTTCCTCCTCCTTCCAAATTGCTCCACAATTCGATCATCGCCGCATGCATACTCTTCTTTTTTGATCCACTTTCGGGTAAGCCTTCTTCTTATCGCTCTATTGCTATCATGCATATCTTCGTTCTACAGATTCGCTTTTCTTTTGCTTCGTTCATGTTATGTGTTTTCTTCTTGGGCCGAATGGGCCAGGTTGCTGGGCTTGAAATGTTGGTATCAAGTTCTAATCTCTCGTCTTTATTGCTTGATTTGCTTCTCACTATTCAGCTATGGCATGTGAAAGAGCCTCCATTGTTGTTATTAATCCATAGGTTGAACTTGAACGGTGAAATCAATTCATGTTTCAATCCAAACAAGTTTGTGTCACTGCCTAGATAATGTACAATTTCTTAATAACCACATGGCCTTTTTAGTTTCAAATAATTTGTTATTTTATTTTCCCCCTCTTTTTTTGTTATCTACAGTGAACCCCATGTAGTTCACAATTCGGTGAAGAGGTGTGTCATTTGTTGGTTTTGCCGTTTTGGTATGTTCAGGATTCTGAACCACCCATGAGGCCATGATTGGGCTTCACAACTTTACTTGTTGCGTTCTTAGCTACTCATATTAAACTAGGCCGGGAATTCATGCATGCAGATTTGTAAAATTATATGGTGTAATTCGGATTCAAGCCGTGATGTATCTGAATTGAGGGGCTAGGATACTAATAAGTAACTGATACAACAACCTTTTATCATGAAAATTGCAGGCAGAGATGGTTGCCTTCGGGAAAAGGTTGAAAGAAAGACAACTTGAAGAATGGCAAGGGTATGTTTATTTTCTGCCTACCTGCCTGCTGTGTTGGGATTTACAAACATCCCAATCAAATATCTGAATTCAGAACTTAAAGAACTTGCACCCTGGATTCAGTAACATTTTACATGCATGATAATGATTTTAACTTTTGTTTTAGATATTACATAAATTACAAACAAATGAAGAAACGAGTAAAACAGTATGCTCAACAAATAGAACTCGGAACACTAGATAGACGACATGTACTAAAGGATTTCTCAAGAATGCTGGATAATCAGGTCTGCTCACATTGTCCATTCTATGATTACTAGTCTCTTATTATATGAACCTTGGACCTTTTCTATCTCATTAGTTTTAACTGCCCAATTTAGATTCCGCTTACATGAGTACATGCGAAACATGAAATTTTTATTTGTTTATCGAATGTCTCTCATTCATAAATTGATTCTCTCTTGTTTTGTTATCACAACGCAGATTGAGAAGATTGTCCTTTTCCTTCTGGAACAGCAAGGAGTTTTGGCAAGCAGGATCGCAAAGCTTGGAGAGGAGCAGGATGCTGTTCAGCCCGAGCCTGAGTTACAAAAAATAGCCAAACTACGCGAAGATTATAGAGCAGTGGGGCAAGATTTATTGAAGCTTTTCTCTTTTGTAGAGATCAATGCTATTGGTCTGCGCAAGATATTGAAGAAGTTTGATAAACGCTTTGGCTATCGATTCACCGATTACTATGTCAAAACTCGTGCTAATCATCCTTACTCTCAGCTGCAGCAAGTTTTCAAGCATGTGGTAATGCCTTTAGTTCTAACACAAATATTTATTTGGGCCTTTAATTTGCAGAATCAGCTACATCCATATGTAGTTGATGTTTATTGTTTCCAGGGATGAATATTGGCTAACAGATGTGGAACTTGCAGGGATTTGGAGCTGTTGTGGGAGCCTTATCTCGCAATCTCCATGATCTTCAAGACCGCCACGGCAGCTACTTATCAATTTATGATCAGCCTACTCTTCCCCTTCAGGTCGTTTCAATTGCACTGTTTTTTAACTTGCAATATTCTTAAGCAAACATTAGTGCTGACTAGAACCTTGCATTATATGCAGGATCCTGTCATTGATTCAATAAGAGCAGCCGTTGACAGGTTAACCAACTCAACTAACTTTCTTAACTTTCTGGGTCAACATGCACTCATTATGCAAGAGGAGCTGCCTGCACATACTGATGAGCCTATCGATGATCAAAAATATCATTTTATGTCTCTTATTCTGAACTTGGCTAATACATTTTTGTATATGGTGAACACATATATCATCGTCCCAACGGCAGATGATTACTCTGAGAGTCTTGGGGCTGCACCAACAGTTTGCGGTATTGTGATTGGAGCAATGGCTGTTGCGCAGGTGTTTTCTTCCGTGTATTTCAGTGCGTGGTCAAATAAGTCCTACTTCAGACCACTTATATTCAGTAGCATCACCCTTTTTCTCGGAAATGCCCTGTATGCATTGGCATATGACCTTAATTCAATATGGATCCTCTTACTTGGTCGTCTTTGCTGTGGGTAAGTGTTCTTTAATTCATTTGATGATTGATGAGCATAAATAACATTTAAATGAAAATTGCAGGTTAGGTTCTGCCAGAGCCGTTAACAGACGTTACATCAGTGACTGCGTGCCCTTAAAAATTCGTTTGCAAGCATCAGCAGGTTTTGTTAGTGCGAGTGCTCTTGGAATGGCTTGTGGTCCTGCATTGGCTGGGTTACTGCAAATAAATTTTAAGATCTACAAGATCACATTCAACCAAGATACCTTGCCCGGGTGGGTCATGGCTGCTGGCTGGCTCATGTATCTAATATGGTTGTCGTTCAGTTTTAAGGAACCTTCTCATGATATTGAAGAGAATCATAAACCACATAAATCCAATGCTGGTACTGAATTCATGTCTCTGCTAATTATTTTACATTTTCTATCGAGTACTTAAAAGATTGCTAATTAGGCTGCTACCCAACAATGCTGAATGCTATATTGCTTTGTATTACACAGCACAACTACTGAACCAATCAAATAAAGTATGCAAGGGAGGGAGTTAGCCTTAAAATGTAACAATCTCTAATTTCTTAATTAGGGAATCGGTGAATCTGCTGCCAAAACGTAATCCTTTAAGAATCACAGACTTGTCTAAATTATAGGGTTGCCCCTGTATATGGCTTTAAGTCACTTGGATCTTTATAAAATTCATTATGCCTTAAATTATGTTTAAGAAGTTTGTTCATTCTGTTAACCATCGCATAAATAATGGAAAATGACACATTTGTCCTTCACAAGCAGAAAGCAGTGAACTTGAAAAAGGCCAGAAACAACCATTGCTGGTTAGTTCAGAAAACAAAGCAGATGAAGAAGCTCCGGAGGATTGTGATGGTAGTGAAGAAGCTCCACAGGAATCGCGTAAACCAGCAAATTCAATTGGATCAGCATATAGACTCCTTACTCCTTCTGTAAAGGTTTGATCAACTATACATGTTACAAACTTACATGAGGCTGTGCTATTTAAATGCTTAGAAATCCTTGATCCAAACTTACTCAATTTACAATTTGGTAGCCAGTCATCTTTACCCAAATTTTAATTACACAAGTCTAAGATACGAAGGCAAGCCCCCGAAGAATCTTTTCTTTCTTTTTTCCCTCAGCTCCAGTAACCATTAGATCGCCCGGTTCAAAGCAACCATAACGAGGTGAGAAAAGATGTTCAATTGAGATCACGAGATTGGTAGGCTAGGGATGCCAAATGCTGATGAATATGACACTGGAAAACAGAGACATGTGGCTTCAAATTGTCATTAATTTGGCGCCACACCCGGAGACGGAGGGGCAGAGAGAAAGAAGAAAAGAAAAGGTTGACAAGGAAAAAATGGTTAAGTGGGCTTAGTTGTGGCTCAAATTTGAGTAATATAATTAAAAACGAGCGACTACCAAATTATAAATAGACGAAGTTTAAACTAGGAGCTTCCAAGCAATTAAATACACACCCTCATCTAATGCGACTCTCTTTAGAAATCTCATTGAATATTTTACCTATACAATATGACCCCTAACTACAGAAACTTAGTGGGCAATAGGAAGTCTTTAACAATTATCTATACAATCTTATCAACGAGGTTGCCTCACACAACCTCATAGGATATTTTTGCCAAGTTATTAAGTTGCTACTATTTGCTTTTGACCTTGTTGTCGTTACTAATTATCAGAACTTGTGAATTATATGGCTTGACCCTTATCCTTCTTTGATGTTTGCAATACATATTTCATCTGAGAAATTTTAAGTCATGTCTTCAGGTTCAGCTATTGATATATTTCATGCTCAAATATGCAATGGAGATTTTGCTATCAGAATCTAGTGTCATCACAACATACTATTTCAGCTGGTCAACAAGCACAGTCGCCATTTTTCTTGCGTGCCTCGGCCTGACAGTTCTTCCTGTAAACATTGTTGTTGGAAACTATATAAGCAATATGTTTGAGGACAGGTATCGTGTGAAAAAAACACTTACGAAGATAATTTATGACGTGGTTTTGGAATTTTCAGAAAGATGCATGATAATACATTTCCCATTTTTCATTCTTAAAACAAAGCAATAGAAGGACTAACACCATTTTATTGACCTGTTTGTAGGCAAATCCTGTTGGCATCAGAAATTATGGTTTTCATAGGCATAATCTTTAGCTTCAACTTGTTTTTTCCATATTCTGAGCCACAATACATCTGTTCAGGCCTGCTGATGTTTGTTTCTGCTGAAGTACTTGAAGGTAAGATTTTATCTGTCATTTATTAGCTTACAAATAATGATCAGAAGCGAAATTTAATCATGCAGTTGTTAGAATAATGTGACAGAATGCAACGGTAGCTAATAAATGATCTGCATGTGTGGTGATCATATTAGGGGTTAACTTGTCACTCCTTTCAAGAGTGATGTCATCGAGACTTTCACGAGGAACCTACAATGGAGGGCTCCTTTCAACGGAGGCCGGCACAATCGCAAGAGTGATAGCTGATGCAACCATCACACTGGCTGGCTACGTGGGTGTCAGCAGGCTCCTAAATCTAACCCTTCTTCCTTCCCTCTTCATTTGCATAGCTTCCATCTTAGCAACATTCTACACTTATAATTCCTTATATTGATTTTGCTGCCTGGATCGATGCCTTCCAAGGAGAGGATTTGATTTTTAACACAATTCACCTCCTTGTCATTCTTGAATGTTTTCATGCTTCTTTCTAATTTCTTTTGATCTAGCTACAAGGTCCTTTAATTTGGGCTACACAAATCTTAGATGTTATTCATGTAGGTTGGCCAATTGTAAATTTTTAGCTGAATGTTCCTCAATCTAACACAAATGGATTTTCGTCTTTCAGTTTTTCTTGGGTTTTTTTAGCGGAGAAAACCTTGTCGCCAAGGAGTACCAAAATAATTTCATTGTTTCTTTGTGCCGCCAACTTCATTAGGCAATAGTAAAAGAAAATGATTATTTCTTCTGAGACAGTTACTAGCTACTAGCTAGCTATATATGTGCACTATGCACATCAAGGTGGTAGTTGGTTCGTTTCTTTATGTTAATTTTAATTGGTTTGGATTTATTATTAAGTATATGTACTGTATTGTGTATACAAACGTCATGTTAGTTGGGCTTCAGTTTTACTTGTCGAACTACTGTCGTCTATGACCATTGTAAAATTTCGTTGAATTAATTAAGCTTGTAAATATCATCAACCATGAGAATGGTATAGAGCATGCTTGATTCCTTTTAACTTTTTGACAATAAAACGAAAGAATTCGGCTTAGCAAAGCTACTGATGAATCAAGCGATTAAGGTATATATATGGTATTATGCTATCATAATCCTTTATTATCAATATCAGGATTATAACACGATTCCGATCGGTAAATGGCCAAGAGGAATATAGAGTTCGTTATTAATCAGGTGTGTGTATACTGCTATACAGTATATATATAGTACATTTGAAGAAATAATACCCTTTGGAGTTTGGAGTTCATTAGCAGTTGAAAACTACAGGAAGCAGTATGTTGTAACATTTGTGAAGAAAAACAAAAGCAAATGTCCATCCATAAGTACTTCTTCTCATATTTCGTGGATTCTGCGATGTACGGTTCAAATTAGAGTAAAACGCCTTAATGTAAAATATATTTATTTATTTATAGATACAGTTACTTCATATTAATACACTTCTTATTGTATAAGCCAAGATTCTAATAAATAATAATGAAGATTAGTCCTTAAACTATGTTCACGGGACACAGCAATTTAATAACCCGTGAACCCAAAATAGTATACCACTATGGTGCAGACTGCAGAGCAGACAAAAGAATAACTGCAATCAATTTAGCCAAGCGACAAAATCCTCCATCTTCATAATGAGAAGGACGCTTTTGGATTCTTCTTCCTCGCTTTGCAACCAAAGGTGAGAGTAAGAGACACCCGTGACACACAACAAAGTTAAACAAATCGAACAAATTAAATAATAGGCCAAGAGAAGAGATATTAATCTAGCTAGCTTTAAGATTTCATGATTTTATATAAAATATATTCTTTTCCACCCATCAAAGGTGGCCCAGGTCACACAAGAACGAAATACAGAATTATTGATGCCCTCATGTCTCTCATTTTAATGCCAATCAATTTCTAGTTTTTCTTTCCCCCTTTCTTTCATGTTAAAAACCACAAGACAAGAATAAATTTTTATACCTAATGATTTAGATCCAATGATCTATACTTAAATATGTTTTCTTATGCTTATAGAGGTTGCATTTAGCATGTCATATATAGGTACCATTGATGTATGTACATGAAAACGAAAACAAAATTAAAAGAAAAAATCTTGTCCACTTGTATCTCGAGAAAATGAAATATATTATTCACAATATCCGTTTCCAAGGGAAGGAAACAAGAAATGTGCATGTAGAAGTAACTAAGTAGCTAGAGTAGAATCAAGAGTAGTCAACTTCATCATCATATATCTACAAAATAAACTTTCTTTGTGGCTGTATTTCAAATCAAAAACAAAAACAAAAGCACATTCGGACGATATAACATTTTCAATTCAGCCATTGATAATACTGTCATTAGCCTCACAATTTCTTCGCATGAATTTAGAACCGTGTTCAAGTTTTGGACCTTGAAACTCTTCTAATCAAAACCAACAAGCAAAGCACACGGTACAACACAAAGAACCCAATCAAGAAGTAAACATTGGTCCATTTTTGACTTTCTTGGAGCCCCCTCTTCTGCAACACATCACCCCCAGTTACCATACAAACTTGATTCTCTTGGTACCATATCAAACACCTTGTGGCCAAACAAGAGTACTCGTTGATGAGTAATGCATCAAGTGCATACTTGTACATGGACAAAAAATGCATGAAAAGCCAGTACTTTGGTAAACTCTCCTTTGAGATGAAGTACCCAGAGAACAGAAAAAATGCTGCAAGAAGCACTGTTAATAGTGATGTGCCAGCAATGTAGTTAGGTGCCAGGGAACTCAAGAAGAGCACAAAGGAGTTTGCCATGAGAACAATTACCCAAATGACCAGAACAAAATAAGCAAAAGAAATCCAAGAAGCACATAAACCAACTAAGAAGTAGACTGGGATGGAGTATATGATTGCAACTACAAGCAAGTATGGCAAGAAAACAAGTGTGTTTGCAATGAGATATGATGAGAGCCTATAAACCCCGCTTGATGTTTCTCTAAGCAAGATTGGCCTCTCATTGATGAAGATTGGAAGGGTTTCTGTTGTGGAAGATAGTAGGAATGTTAAGGTGAATGCAAATAAACCAAACCTTTTCTCAATTCCTTCCTTATCAAACCCTATGTTGATGTAAATTGTTCCCAAAACAAGCCCTACAAGAAGTGCCTCTAAGGTGTTTGTTAAAAGGAGTTGCCTTGTTCTGTATATTATCTTCAAAAACCTGCCATATAGAGTGCATATTTCATGGATTCTGGAGCTCTTGTACCTTATTATCTCTTTGGATCTATGTCCATTGTTATCAGATATGGAACTTGCAGCTGATGAACTTTCAGGTGATTCAGGAATGCTTGGTGGAGTAATAGGCTTAAGCTCGTTCAATTGACTTAATATTTCCATTGCATATTCCAATGCATTGAGTTGATGGGGCACGGTAAAGCCATTTGAGTGTAAGAATGCTTGGAGTGATGCAAGGCTTCCGTGGTGGACCACAGTACCCTTGGACAGCAACAAGATCCTATCAATGCAAGAGAGGATCTTGAAGCTTGGTTGGTGAATGGAGAGAACAATTGTCCTGTGACGTGAAACGCAAATGGATTTGAGAATCTGCATGACCTTGAATGCAGAGGTGCTGTCAAGGCCTGAAGTTGGTTCATCAAGGAGCAACACTGCAGGATCATGGAGAAGACTAAGGCCTATGGAGATTCTTCTATGTTCTCCACCTGATAGACCATGAGAGAGCCTTGTGTGTGCCAAATGAGTTAACCTCAGTTCACTGAGAAGAGAAGAAACTATGGCTGCAATGTCAGAGGTTTTAGGCTTGAGGAGGTGTGCTGAAAATGCAAAAGTCTCAGACACTGTGAGCAAAGGGAGGCATGCATCATGTTGTGGAACATATGCTGAGAGTTTTCTGAATGTGGAAGGAATAAGAGGGGAATTGTTGAGTTCAAGAGTTCCATGTGATGGAAGTGTTCTAGCAGAGAGAATGTCTAAGAGGGTGGATTTTCCTGCACCACTTGGGCCAACAATGGCAAGGATTTCAGAAGGGTATGCAGTTAAGGAGACGTCTTTGAGGATGTAGGTTGGTGGGGTTGTTGTGCAATGTTTGAAGAGTAAGAGTGGTACAGCAAAGGTGGTGGTGGTGGTGGTGGTGGTGGTGGATTTAGTGTAGGAGATTGAAGTGGCAGTGAGCTTGTAGGTCTTCGTTGTTGGTGATGGCTTTGTTGGTCGCTGGTCTTCCATGGAGTCTAGGGGGTTGGTGTTGGAGACTGGAGAGAAGAATCTGAATTGTTAATTGTGTTGGATGTAACAATGATCAGCTTCATGTAACGTTTTGATAACAGAAATAAAAAAGGGAACTAAAATGGCGTTTTGCCATATTTGGTGGCTTGGGATTAATTGTATTTTATTCTTCTTGAATAATAACAATAATAAACATTAGTATTATTGAACAAAGAACTTATTAGCTAGAATCCGTGAACCATATATTGTTGCATTATTAAAAATCAAGTTGGAGTAGCAGTAAAAATAATGTTTATTGTGACTTTTCAGTGGTGACTTGTGAGTTTGAGAGTCAGATCATGACATGACATGTAATATACTAAAAAGTCTTAACAATAATATGGTGTGTATGTATATCATGTTGTGAGGGCCGAAAATGGGTCATGTTTAGAAAAACAAAAATAAAATAAATATGGACGAATCCTGCCTGTGACATATGGAGCAGATGACGTCTAAGAACTCAACAAAGAATAAATACCCATTGCAGATCATTACTCTTGAATCGAAAGGATCACATAATCAAATATTTATTTCTGAAAAATATTTTTAGAAAAATAGGGTAAGTTTTACAACTCAGCGACTAAACAATACATTTATAATCGACATTAGACCATATAAACATCATTATTAAAGTAATTTTTAATTAGAAAATAATAGTTGATAATAATAGGTGAATCAATAAGGGAGTTCTCATACATAAATCAAATCAAAAGTCCACACATGGACGACTCCACCTCTATGGGTAGCCCTTTCCTCTTGTGTGTCATAACAGAATAACAGATCTAACGTGTGGCCTACATGTTAGGCTAGCAACACCCCTGCTAGCTGGAGTTTGAGTTAGATGCATCTAAGTTAACGTCTACCGCCGTTAACTACGATTTTCTAATACGAGCCTCCCAACCCAATTCAAAACATATAGTTTCAAATACAATAAATCTTTAATCTCTCAAATATATAAGGTATCGAATCAAATCAATCAGATAATACTTTCTTATCAGAAATCTTTTCAAATCATATTTTCTCAATCATAAAAACATATTTCATAATTTCAAAGTGAGTGCCAACAAATACTTTAATATTTCAAAAGTATATATATTCAAATAAAATCAATATTCTAAAATAATATAAAGCTTTATCAAACATATATATTGTAAGAACCCGCGTTTTTACGTAAAACTATTTTATTAAAATAATTTTAGTACCCAAAATAGATTCAAAATTTATTAGTTTTAATTTAAAAATAAAAATGTGAAATTTGAATTTAATGAATTTTTCTGAGTTGGAAAATGTATCTCTTATTAAAGGTTTTTGTAAAAATGTGTACTGGTACTTAAGCTGGCAGTACCGGCTCTAGTCTGTCCAGTATCGCATATTTTGGAAAATAAGATTTTGAAAATTAATTTATTATTTTGTAAGGGTGACAATAATTTAGAATTGAAAACCGGATACTAATCTTAAAAGTTTTTGCCAAAAGTGGGCCAAACAGACCAAAAATACTTAGCGGGTTGAATCGGGCCCAAGTGGAACATATATAACCCTCATTAAATGAGGTTTTTAGCTTATTCCACCCTCATTTGAAGGAGGGGGCGCTGCTGAATTGAGAGGAGAGGGAGAAGATAGAGTACTATTCACTCTCACCTTTTTTTGCTTGTAACTTGAGTTACGGACTTCCGATTGACGAGCCATTTGTGGCCACGCGAAGCTCTCGTCGAGCTCTACGTTTCTATTTAAAGAAATCTGGTAAGAGCTCGAGTCTCACTTCCCAGTTTTCTTTCCTAAGTTTCTGCGCATTTCTATGTTTAGTTTTTGAGTAGATTTTGTGGTTTTGGTTGTTAAGGTGATCTTTAGTAGCGGATAAATGTTGGATTTTACCCCTAATTCCGTTGGATAAGATAAGATTCCGCTAAACCCTTGTGTATAGTTGTTTTGTGTATCTTAGGTTTTGATGTTGGTATATATATGTGTTGTTAGTTTGAGATTTGGTGTTTGTTGGAGTTGGTTGAGGCCTTGAATCAAGCTTGGTGGCTTCGTTTTGGTGTTTGGTGCATTTGGAAATCGACCAAGGTATGGTTTCGGTTTTCTTTATGTAATATGTAATGTTTCTGGATACTTAGACTAGTAACCCATAGGATAGGATTGAATTAAATTGGTTATTGGGATTTTTATATGATGATGAGGTATAATGATTTGAGGATTTGAGTTGTTGAAGGATGATTTATGATGAATTATGATGGGTTGATGATTTTTAAGTATATTGGTGAATTATGATGTTGTAATGATAATATGGTGTGAACTATGTAGATTGAGGTAAAACGAGATTGAGAGTGATGCTTGGTATTAATAGATGATGAATATTGATGAATTGTGTTGGTGGGTGTTGAGATTTGAAGATGGATGATGATAATGATCTTATGGTTGGTTAGTGTAGTTGATGATGATGGTTGAGTATTATTAGTGTTGATGAGTTTTATAATGGACTTGGTTAATGTTAGACTTTGTCTGATAATGATTATTGGAATTGATGAGGATTTGTAGTGGTTGTTGATGTTGTTGTTGGTTGATGATGATTATGAGTGTTTATAATGGTTTTGGATGTTGATGATTAAGGATTTTGATGGTGTTAAATGGCGTAAATGGGGATATTATGGATTATTGAGTTGAGAGATGAATGGTATAGACCTTGATGATGTTTTGGTATTATTTGGGTTATGATTGGTTTGGTTTTGAATTGTGAGATTTGGTGAATTTGAGGTTAAGAGGTTTTTGGTTGAAAATGAATTTTTGGTGAACTTTGTCTGATCATAACATTTGCCTTGGTTTTCAACATTTGTTGAATTTTGATTTAAATTAAAGCTTATTGAAAACTCTTCAAATTGATATAAAGTTTGTAAAATTTGGAATTTTGTAAAGGGAGTTATGATTATTCAAAGTTGGTGTTGAAAATCTGAAATTCTAAAGAATTGCAGAGTTTCAGGATTTCTTATATGTGCGCACGCACGGCCTTGTGCGCATGCACAAACCTGCACAAATCTCATTTTGTGCAGACGCACAGACCTGTGCGTACGCAGAGGCAAGAAAAGGCTTACTATTTGCAGCGTTAGCACAACTTGTGCGCGCACACATCAATGAAGGATTACGACCTGTGCGGACGCACATCCCTATGCATACGCATAAGTCGGGAAGGGTCGTCTGTTGGAGGTGCTCGCACAGCTTTTGCGAGTGAACAGGCTTGTAAATTTTAGTACCTGTGTGTACGCACACCCCTATGCATACGCACACTTTCAAAATCTTCCTAGGTGTGCGCACGCACACCCCTGTGCATCCGCACACGCCCTTTTTCGCAAATTTAAACTTGTTTTCAACTATTTCACCTTCCCAACAAGGTTGTAAGCTTCTATAACACCTTTGTAAGGCTTTTGGGCTTATTTTTTAGTATGGGAATAAGGGAAATAGGTGAAGGGTTTTGGTTGATGATTACTTTGAAAAGTTAGCAAATTGAGGCTTAGGTTTTGGTGTACTGAGGATGGGTCTGGTAGAGTGTCAGGGAAGAGAGATGTATGACTTGAGAAATTGATGAGCTAAGGAGTTCAGAATGGAACTTAGGAAAATGATGACGGTCGTGGCAAGTATGAGTGGAAGTGTGCTATGAGGAGCAGCCTCTGAGTTTGATTACGTGATTATTTTATGCTTTGCTATCCATCGTAGGGGCTGTGGCAGTATCCCGCCTACGTTCGGATGAGAGGCTTGAAGCTAAGCTTCTCATTCATATTGATTTCTCCAGAGGAAGGTGGTAGGGCACGCTCTCTCAGAATGTTTCCCTCTGAAAGGAGAAGGTGGTAGGGCACGCTCCCTCGGAATTTTCCTCCTGAGCATGGGTTTCTCTCTGATTGCAAGGTGGTAGGGCACTAATCCACGGAATCATGCGACAACCAGAGGATGGTAGTAGGACACGCTCCCTCGGAATATTTTCCTCTAAAAGGAGAAGGTGGTAGGGCACTCTCCCTCGGAATTTTCCTCCTTATGCGCAATAGAGAGACTAATCCGGGAGTTGTCGACCGTATTTGCTGTCGGGTTTGGCACAATAACGACATGTGATATCATAGCCAATAGGGCAGACATTCATCATGTGCATCTTCTATATGCTTGCTTGCTTTGTTTACTTGAGTTTGCCTAATTTTATAACATGCTTACTTGCTTCTTGAATTACTTAATCTAAACGAATTCTATCTGTGTTATACTTGCCTGCATTATTTGTGATTGTCTGATGATAGAAGGTTAGGTAGGCGATGGTGATGGGATCGCACGGAGGTTAGACTGGTGAGGGCTGTGGGATACAGTGGTGTGATTAGCATTAGTTAGATACCTCCTAAGCTTAGATGGCCCGATTTATGGTTTAAGTCCTTTATTTATTTATTGATGTTAAGCTTGAAATCCGTATGTGATGTGAAGTTCTAGGATTGCCTTCGGCGTTCTGGAACCTTACATCTTACATCATTGGGTACTGTTACCATACTGAGAACCTCCGGTTCTCATACCATATTTCTGTTGTATTTTTCAGATGCAAGTCGCAACCCTCCTCGGTGAGTTGTTTGGTTGGTGACAAAAGCGGAGGATCCGGATACCTTTTGAGTCTCTTTGATTTATTTTGTTTATTTATATATATATCTCTCACTTTTGTATTTTTATTTTGGCCTAGAGGCTTGTATTAGAGAGAGAATAAAACTTGTATAAGCCATTTTAAACTTCAGTTCCTCCTTATCTATATATTTGGCTAGCCAGCTTAAACTCCGCGAGCCGTGGCTAGTTTCCTATGATATTACACTATTATACTATTATTTTGTTTATATCACCTCTGTTCCTTGTGCTTAAGTTAGACGCTTCGTTAGTTCGTTTTGCGCTTTTAAATCCTGTTTTTGAACTATATCCTTCATCAGCCTTCTAGATAATATTATTCCTTCTATATATCATATGTATGAGCTTAGAACTGTCGTAATCCTTGATTAATCTTTGCTTTACGACCCGAGATAAAGCTTAGGCTAATTGGGGTGTTACATATATAATCTCATGTAAAATTTCTAAAGTATGAATTTTATAAAAATAATTATTCAACTATAATAAATCAATTATTCTAATCAAATCAAAATTCTTCAATAATAGTTTTATGAATATAAGTAAAAACTCATAATAGCATAAACCAAAAGTTTAACGGTTATAAATGTAAAGTCTACTCACAGCATGATCCTAACATACCAAGGAGACCAAACCCGAAGTGTCGAATTAAAGGGTACAAAACTGCGCAGAATTTGGACTGGAGTAGCGACAAGATGGAGCTGGCGATAGTTCTGAGAATCTAAAACAGGAAAAACTAAAATTGAATTAAAACAAAGACAAGATAGATTAAATGGTGGAATAATAGGACAAGAAAGCTATAGCAGAATCAAGGAAAAAGGCTGGACCGGGATAATGATAGGTGGGGTTCAGCTCTAGCAACACCAACAACTCCGGCGGCAAGGACGATGGCTTGGCTCAGGTACATCCGAATGGCGATAGGAACAGTGCAGCAGCGGATGGTCCCTCCTCCTTGGCATTTCTCTCTCTCTGAGAACTCCTCTCTATTCGAAGCTCCAAATCTGCAATTACGACAACGGCGGTGGCTAGGGGTTTCTTGGCAGTAGAGGTGCGGAGGCCATGGCAGCGGCAGTTCCATCAGTGACAGTTTCCTCCAATCATGTAACTCCAATGAGAACAACAGCTTTAGAAAGACAAAGCAAAAACAGGGGCAGAGCTCAGTAGTAGTGACAGATTCTTTTTCCACCATCGCGTTTCTTCCCACGGCGGACCCAATAGCGACGGAAGCGACTTTCTCTAGTGACGGCAGTGGATTCATCTGGCGGCGGCTCAGTCGGCAGCGGCGACCATAGAGGCTTCAGCGATGGTGACCAGCTTCAACGAACTCCTCTGTCGCGTCCTCTCTGCTATGCGAACTCCTCTCTCTCCGTGCTCGTCGGCAGTGACAAAAGTGGCGGCCACGAACCCTAGTAGCAGTGGCGGCGGCAGATCAATCGCGATGGAGGCACCGCGACGTTTCCTTCCTCTCGACCTTGGCTTGCACACGTTGCCCTCGTCTTTCCTCTGTGGCAGTGTTGACGATGGCGAAACTAGCTCGGCGTGTAGCACCAAGCGCCACAGCGGCGACAGTGGGACACAGCATGGCACTAACGGCTGGGCGCGGTCCGGTCTCCCCCTACTTCCTCTTCTTCCTTCGCGGCTCCCTCACTCTCTGAATCTCTCATCTCGCTCTTCCATGGGTGTGGCTAGTGGTTGGGTAAAGGGTTTCAAGGTTAGGGTTTCCTAATTTGGGAACTAGGATTTCTGATTTGGAAAAAAGAGAAGTAAGGGTATTTTAGGAATTTTACACATATATTCTTTTTGGTGTAAAGACTAAACAAAAGAAAAGAGGAAATAAAGCAAACAATAACAAAAGGCATGAACTTATATGAAGTCCCTAAGGTATATCATTTATGAGAAATCGAAACAGCGAAGGAGATGGTTGAAGGTATTCTACTGTCTTAATGTTATTATGGGTTCCAAATTTTTCCAATTAGTCTGTTATAGTGTTTGCACTCTGTTGAATAAGAACCAAACGCAGCTTTCAACTTCTATGATTTTTTAGCCCGAAAATTTTTTTGTAGAAAATCTTTCTTTTTTTTTGATGTAGTAAACAGAGTCTAAGCTCAGAAAAAATTACACACTAATTATACGAGACAAAGATGTTCTTTATTCATCGTCTACTAGTAACTGGACTATTTCTCTAAGAATAGTGTTCCAAAAATGGAGCCCTAGTTCTAGATTTACACTTTTTGTGCTAGGCAATCATCACATTGGTTGCCTTCTCTAAAAATATTCACAAAATAGATATTCCAATTCTTGTCTTTCCATGTGTTGACCTCTCTAATTAAGCCATTTGGATGGTTATTGATGTTTCTTTTGCTATTGAGCACATCGGTTGCCTTCTCTAAAAATATTCATAGAACGGATATTCTTCTCTTTATGTTTCTTAGAGCTTCTCTTTATGTTCCTCAGAGAAGCACCAATGATTTACTAAAAAAAACATATGGGTTTGTTTGGGTGAGTTTTTAAAAAAGTAAAAGTTTATTTATCTCATGTAAAAAAAAATTTATTTATTAATTATGTTTGGATATAACCATATAAAAGTACTTTTTATTTATTTATTAAGTGAAAGTACTTTTACTTTTATTACTAGAAATTTACCAAACACGCTAAAAAAAGATCTTTATTTTTTATCAATTTAATTCACAAATAACATTTTTTGCTCCAATTTCTGAAATTATTATCAACTCACACCAAATTTCCTAAATTTCTACACAAATGATACTGCCCCAAGCATCTGACCAGACTTTCCATGAACCCAGTTGTCATGTTGATTACGAAGATCACATACAAAATCTGTCATTTCTCTTCCTTGAAGACACTTCCGTCGCACTTCAATTTAAAAAATTCAGGTTTCGAATAAGACCATGAGTTATGTGGTAAATTGAATATTCTTATGGATGTTGGAAATCTCCACTGAAAATTTCTATTATGGCACGTACCTTGAAATTCACTAAAGAAGCAGAGGAACACTTATTTATAATGAATTCTTCATTTCGGTACACCCAAATACACCCCAGACCTGCCGCAATGCTATATATATTGTCGCCTCCAAAATTCCGAAGAATCCATCCTTGAAAGTTTGAGTATTGAAAAAGTTGGGGTTTGAGAATTCCAAAGAAATTCAACAATCTCATAAGCAATGGAAGTAGTTTCTAGATGAGATCGACACTTTCAGACAAAGATCTGACGCCACCAACTTTTTTGGTATCGAAGAGTGGTGGTAGAAAGCACATTGTGAACCCCCTAATCAGAGAGTAAGTCTTAGTTTTTTTAGAATACGGAGTTTTCACAGCCACCTCCAATCCCTTCTAGTATTTCAATCAACAAATTTATGTGATAGCCAAAAATAACCATATTTTGCAGTATACGATCCTTTTACCCATTTGTAACTAGACTCTGATGCAGTATTTAAAGACATCTGATTATTCAATCATTTCTCATATCTTCCGGCATATAAGAGTATGTACGATTCAACTTCCAAGAGTTATCTACAAATACATCTGTTCTTATAGAGGTTGGCCGATATATAGCTCGTTCACCGGTAAATACTTGTAAGTTCTTCATCAAGATGAGGTATACGTCGACAAAGAGAGAATAAGGACAATTGGCACCGTCTATGGGAACGAATCCATACAAGAACAACATCTTTTATCTTATAATCATTTTCACTTATTTTGATAACTTCCATTTTACTACCAACTGCCTCAGATCTCGTCTAAAGGTAAAATCAAAAGGAGTTTTTCAAATACCTCATTGACCAAGAAAACTAATCCTTTAATGTAGTTGTCGTTTTAATAATTACTTTTTAAATTGGAAAAGATTGACTTGCCCCATGAATATAAAATGTTTCTGTTTAAGAGATACTTACTTCTCAAAATTCAAACCCATAATTTATCTTGATTTTGAAAAAGATGGCGGATTAATTTTTTAGTATGGCTAAGTTAGCAAGGTGAGAATCTCAAAATGCAAGGCAACTAAATCTCTTGGAAGTGGTAAGAGTTTTTCAAGAGGTTAGATGAAACCCCAGGGTAATTACTGCACTACTGACACACCAATCTATCAATCTCGTTACAAGCGGTAATAGAAAAATACCTCACTTGCATCGTATAAATAGAAATGCATGCAACCACAAACTTTGCAAGACAATTTCACCCGACTCTATTAAAAAAAATTTCCTTTTCTATAAAGCTAAACACTATCAAATTTTGTCCAAACACCTCATTGAAATCAACATTTGATGCTCTAGAGTTTTTGAACACCACTCTCAAATATTTTTTTAAAAAAAATTGAAAAATTTTATAGAAGAAGTGCTTGTGAGCATATTCTTTTTCAATCTTGAGACGTTATGAGAACATATCGCTTTAGGTTTCTCAAATTCAACTTCACTCCAGAGACTTTACAAAACAAATTTAAGGTTTGAATAGCTCGTTGAACTTGTGTCCTGGTTGCTTTATAGAAGAGTACCAGGTCATCAGCTAACATTAGGTGTGATATTGTTGGACCCCTCTAGAGACAGCAACAGGTTCATATAGGCTATAGCCTCTGCTTTACCTGCTGAGAAATATAATATTTTAATCATTCCATACACGTTGTAAAAAGTCAAGGGGATAGTGGCCTCTTTGACGGAATCCTTTTCTTGGGTCGAAAGTTATTTAGTTTATTACCATTGACGCACCTCATAATGAGACTAGCGACGACAGAGAAAAATCCAAACATAGATAGAATTTGTTCTAAAAAATTTTAATTATTTCTATCATATACTTTTTCTTATCAACTTTAAAAATAAGAGTTTCTTTTTTTAATTAGTCTTCTTCATGAAGTGAAGAGCTTCTTGTGCAAGAATTGTGTTATCTAGAGTTCTCCTTCCCATAACAAAGCTACTTTGCACTAGTCCTATAATCTCAAACAAATAAAATTACAACTTGTTCACCACCATTTTCGTAATCACCTTGTAGATAACATTACAAATAATAATTGGTCAAAGATTTTTTATCTTTATAGGATTGCCAATCTTTAAAATCAGAACAATCAAAATATCAAAAAGAGAAATATTCAAAAAAATATTAAAAACAGCTTGGCACACAAACTGGCAGGCACTATTACCTACAATAACCAAATACAAGTTGTTGCATAATGAATATTATAATTTTTTTTTTTGAAACGATTATCTTATGATTACATGATAATTTAATTGAATTGAATCTTCTAAAATTAAACAATAAATTGTAGCTTGTAACCTAATAAAATAAGGATGAATTTGATGTGAATTTAAGTTATATTTAAAAGTTTATTGTTAGTAAATAAATTACTACATATATCTTTAGATAGAATTCTAATTTAATTTTACTTGAAAAGTATAAAGATGATACTCTAGTAGAGTAGTTTTACAAAGCATATCTCTCGACATTTTTCACACTACTAACTTTTATTTGGAGACCTTATTTGTCTTTACACTTCTCTCTTCTATTTCGGGTCAGGTGCTTGGGATTCCATACCCAAAGACTGTTGGATCCATTAGTTGTTGGGCCTGACTACTAACTTTGATGATTTCTCTTTTTGTTAATAAAACAATATTTCATATTAAACAAAAACAATGAATACCAAATAATAATAATAACTTTGCTTAAATTGTCTGCTTGACTCATACAGACAATTTAATTTTCACCAAATCTAAAAATAATAAATAATAACAATTTTCCGACAGATAAAAATATTGATAGTTCAATACTTTTTCTTATTATATGTCTTATTTTGGTTCATTTACAAAGAAGCGATACAATTTAAGCAAAATTAATTGGAGGCAACTTCAACTAATAGCTTTCCATACAAGAAAAATAAGTATGTGACAAATATTTTGAGCGAAGTACTGAACATAAAGATAAATCTAACGAAACAATAAATATTAATCAACATATATAAATTTTGTATGTATAACTTAAAAAAAAAGAGAGAGAGAATAGGAGTGCACTTCAATAGCAACTAATTGTCTCACAAAAAAAAAAAAATCTTACAAAGAGATGTGGATAACGGATAACCTGTTAAGAAGAATTCCATTCAAGAAAAATACTATTCGGTACTTATTTTTCTCCGATTTTGTTTTCATCAGTTCTTAGCTTTTTCCACTGGAGTTTTGCTTAATGTGGATTGTAGTTATTTGTATGCTTTTTCCACTAGACTTTTACTTAATGTGGATTATTGTAGTTATTGTATGTATATTTTCTCAAACATTATTGAATTAATTATGTTAGATGTATATTAAAATTAGTAATTTAAATTTAAAATTTGTTATGGCCTGGCCTAAATCTTATGTGGGTCCGTCCGACCTAGAGGCCACCCGACTTGAACGGTCAGGTGCGAAGCGCTCGACCGCCGACCCAGACACGCGTTCCTACCAGTTCTGTCACAGCTGTATGGAAAAATTTCGGGGAAGGTGGGCCTGCTCTTGTGGGATCCACCTTTGACACGGTATATATGGGGAGGGTCCTACCCTTTCCCGAGGTAGGTCACATATCACTTTATCCCCTTTTTTCGCCTACACACTCAACTGATTAGGGCGTTGGAGTGTCTTTGTAGGTGACACCCCCTCCACATCAGGAGCTCGGGACGTCAGCTCCTCCAACTTTACCCTCGCGAAACCGGTTCCAAGCTACACCCCACCTATCAACCCGAGGATCCCTCCGAACTGTCCGGTACCCGAGCTACCGAACATTGGCGCCGTCTGTGGGGACACGTCTAGATGGACATCGTACAGGGTCCAGGAGACCATGGCCGCGGAGCGGGCCTCGAGGGGGCAACCTCCATCGCTTCTCCTCGGGAACGACCGAGGTCCCCCCTCCCCCCGACGTACCGAGCCACATTCATGAGCTCAAGAAAGATGCCCCTTTGGGGGAACTGGTGGTGATAGCGCCAGGATAATGCAAGAACTGCTCCATAGGGTGCAGAACCTGGAGCGCCAGCTGGTGGATCAGGAGCACCGTCAACAAACTTCCGATCCCAACTACTCCCCGTTTCCCGAGAGCCGGGAAAGAACCTCCCACAGAAGCCGCTCCCAGCGCACTTCCACCTCAAGATCAGAATCGGAAAGTAATCGGAAGGACCAGGAACACCTGAGAAGACGACACGACCCCTTCATCTACGCCCGACCTCGAGGAACTCGTGCCGTGAGGTGAGATCGGGAAGATGACGGAGAAAGAATGACGAGAGCGCGACGACCTGTGATCATGGGGGCAACCCCTTTTCACCATTTCACCCTCGAGGTCCAGCTACCAAAGCACTTTGATAAGCCGACGGATATGAGGTATGATGGAACTCAAGATCCACAAGAACATCTGATGGCCTTCGTGGCCAGAATGAATTTGGAAGGGGTAGGCGACGAGGTCAGGTGCCGCGCCTTCCCGGTCACCCTGGCGGGACCTGCAATACGGTGGTTTAATAACCTCCCGCAGGGCTCGGTGGCTAGGTTTTCGGACATTAGCCGCGCTTTCCTAGCCCAATTTACAACCATAATCGCAAAGGCAAAGCACCAGATCAATCTGCTCGAAATAACTCAGAGGTCCGACCAAGAAATATCTAGACCGGTTCAACGATGAGTGCTTGGAGATTGACGGGCTGACGGATTCAGTTGCTAGCCTGTGCTTAACGAACGGACTTCTAAACGAGAACTTTAGAAAGCACCTCACCACGAAGCTGGTATGGACAATGCAGGAGATCCAAGGTGCAGCCAGAGAATACATTAACGATGAAGAAGTCATCCAGGTCGTGGCTGCCAACAAGCAGCAGCCCTCCTACGGCCAAACCCGGCAGCACGGTAGTGGAGAAAGACACAAGGAACACGCCAGAGATGGTGGTCCGAGCAAGACACCCAGGTCGTTTCCTCGAGTCAGGAAATTCACAAATTACACCCCCTTACTGTCCCCATCATAGAGGTTTATCAGCAGATAGCGGAGAAGGGAATTTTGTCGAAGCCCCGACCTCTGAAGGACCAAACCGGGGGAAACAAAGGCCTCTACTGTGATTATTACAAAGGCTATGGACACAAGACACAAGACTGCTTCGACCTGAAGGACGCACTGGAACAAGCGATCCGGGACGGAAAGCTAGCCGAATTCTCCCATCTTATCATGGAGCCAAGAAGACGAGATCGCGACCGCGAGGGAGAGGACAAGACCCGCGCGTTGAACATGGTAATGGCAAGAGACGCACCTCCAAGGTCGAGGTCGGCACACAAGAAAGACGCCAAGATCCTGGCGGTTTCCTCATCTTCTGTGCGAAGCTCCAAGAGGCTCCCGCCCATCTCATTCGGCCCAGAGGACCAATGGTTCGATGAGGCCGTGGAAACCTCCCCCCCATGGTCATCACGGCCAGAGTGGAAACCAGCCTCATCAAGCGGATCCTCGTGGACACTGGGGCAGACTTGAATATCTTGTTCCGCAACGTGTTCGATGCCTTGGGCCTACGAGATGCCGATTTAAAGAAGCACCAACACGGTGTTGTGGGTTTGGGCGACCACTTCATTAAGCCAGACGGGATAATCTCCCTACCAATATCTGTAGGGTCAAGACAGGGGCGAAGGTCGGTAATGGCCGAGTTCGTAGTTTTACGAGACTCCACGGCCTACAACGTCATCCTAGGGAGGAAGACTATCAACGACCTCGGAGCAGTAATCAGCACAAAGATGTTGATGATGAAGTTCATCGCTGATGATAGATCTGTGGGATCCATAAGAGGAGATCTGAAAATGGCAGTCGCTTGCGACAATGCCAGCCTCTCCTTAAGGAAGAAATCTAAAGATGCATCGGGGGTGTTCCTCGCCGACTTGGACGCTAGAGTCAGCGGCAAGCCGAGACCCGAGCCGGAAGGGAACTTGGAGAGGTTCAGAGTCGAGGACATTGAAGAGAAGTTCACCTTCGTGAACAGAAACCTCCCGCACGACCTGAAGGAACCTCTAATGGAAATTATCAGGGCTAACGGTGACCTATTTGCATGGACGCCAGCCGACATGCCGGGGATAGACCCCCGACTAATGTCACATCACTTCGCCGTAATGGCGGAGGCCCAACCAGTAGCTCAAAGGAGAAGAAAAATGTCGCAGGAGCGAGCAGAGGAGGTGGCCAGGCAGATGGCTAGCCTCCTCGAAGTAGGATTTATTCGAGAACTTGACTACTCGACTTTGCTGTCGAATGTAGTTTTGGTAAAAAAACACAACAAAAAATGAAGAATGTGTGTGGATTATTCCGACCTCAACAAAGCATGCCATAAGGACTGCTACCCCCTACCCAATATTGATGCACTCGTCGACGAGGCAGCGGGATATCGATATCTGAGCTTTATGGATGCTTATTCTAGCTATAATCAAATTCCTATGCATTGGCCAGACGAAGAGAAGACAGCGTTCATAACGCCGGGAGGAATACACTGCTACAAGGTAATGCCGTTTGGCCTGAAGAACGTCGGGGCCACGTACCAAAGGCTAATGAATAAGATATTCAGCGACCTCATAGGCAAAACGATGGAAGTATATGTGGACGATATCCTTGCAAAGACCACCCGACCTGAGGACCTGTTAAGCGACCTGGAAAATGTGTTTGCCTCCCTCCGATGACATGGCATGAGGCTCAACCCACTAAAATGCGCCTTTGCCATGGAAGCGGGAAAATTCCTAGGGTTCATAATAACCCAGAGGGGGGTCGAGGCAAACCCAGAAAAGTGCCAGACAATACTCCAGATGAAGAGTTCGGGCTGCATCAAGGATGTGCAGAGGTTGTCGGTACGTTAGCTACTAAGGCGCTACCATTTTTTAACCTTATGAAAAAGGGGATAGCGTTTGAATGGACCCCCGCGTGTGAGGAAGCGTTCAAGCACTTCGAAGAGATCCTCGCGACACCACCTGTGCTCGGGAAACCCAAGGTCGGAGAATCGCTCTACCTATACTTGGCCATAACGGAAGAAGCTTTAGCGGCAATTTTGGTACGGGAAGAAGGGAAGGTTCAACAACCAATTTACTTTGTAAGTAGAGCACTGCAAGGAGCAGAACTGAGATACATCAAACTAGAGAAATTGGCTCTGGCGCTGCTAACCTCTTCCCCCAGACTACGGCAGTACTTCCAGGGTCACCAAGTGGTCGTGAGAATGGACCAGGCAAACCGCCAGGTGCTCCTAAAACCCGACTTAGCGAGAAGAATGATGACTTAGGCCATCGAGCTATCTCAGTACAATTTACGATATGAGCCCCGACATGCGATTAAGGCACAAGCAATGGCGGACTTCTTGGTAGAGGTAACGGAGGACCCGACCGAGGAGTTAGCCATATCGTGGAGGCTCTATGTGGACGGGGTCTCTAACCAAATGTTCAGAGGTGCCGGAATCATCTTGGAAAGTCATGCCGGGGTCATATACGAGTAATCAATCAAGTTTAAATTCCCCGTATCAAACAACCAAGCGGAGTACGAGGCCCTCCTGGGTGGCTTGACCCTAGCTCGGGAAGTCGGGGCTACGAGGCTGGAAGTGTGCAGTGACTCACAGGTTGTCACTTTGCAAGTAAATGGAAGCTACCAAGCCAGAGACTCGCTGCTACAGAAGTACCTGGAGAAGGTCAAAGAGCTGAGCAAGCAATTCGAGGAGGTCACGGTCCAACACGTTCTGAGGGAAAGGAACACACGGGCAGACCTCCTATCCAAGCTAGCAAGCACGAAATCGGGAGTCAGAAACCGGTCCCTCATTCAAGGCATGGTAAAAGAACCAGCAATTACCCTTTGCCTGACAAGGATAGGCCTTTCCTGGATGGACTCCATCACTAATTTCCTAGAAAACGGCAAACTCCCTGACGACGAGAAGGAAGCTAAAGCGTTGAGAAGGGAGGCGGCTAAATATGCGATTATACAGGGCCGACTGTTTAAAAAAGGACTTAGCCAACCCTTACTAAAGTGCCTGCATCCTGACCAAACGGACTACGTGCTCATAGAAGTCCACAAGGGGTGCTGTGGTTATCACATCGGGGGTAAAGCACTGGCAAGAAAACTCGTCCGAGCTGGGTATTACTGGCCATCGATGACGACGGACTCCAAAGAATTCGTAAGGAAATGCGTTAAGTGTTAATAGAACGCCAACCTCCACAAAGCGCCAGCAACCAAACTAAGTCTATTGACTTCCTCCTGACCTTTCGCATAGTGGGGAGTCGACCTACTGGGACCTTTCCCGATCGACCCGGGACAAGTCAAATACCTCATAGTTGCCATCGACTACTACACCAAATGGATAGAGGCTGAACCACTGGCCAGTATATCCTCATCCAATTGTCGAAAGTTTATGTGGAGGCAGGTGATAACTCGATTCAGTATCCCGGAAGTCGTTGTCTCTGATAACAGGACACAGTTCACTGACAAGAAGTTCGCAAAGTTCCTCACCGGTCTAGGCATAAAGCAGAAGTTCTCCTCTGTAGAACACTCCCAGACGAATGGTCAAGTTGAAGCCGCAAACAATGTCATCTTGCTGGGCCTCAAAAAGCGGCTGGCCAACAAAAAAGGTACATGGGCCGACGAACTTGCCTTGGTTATCTGGTCCTACCAAACAACAGAGCAGTTGTCCACAGAAGAAACCCCTTTCCACCTGACGTACGGGGTGGATGAAATGATACACGTTGAGATCGGCGAGCCGAGCCCACGATTACTCCTGAATGGGGTAGAGGAAGCGGTAGATGAGACTAGGGAGATGGCCCATTTATCAGAAATAACACTAAAGCAAAGGATGGCCTTACGCTACAACACCAGAGTGCTCAAAAGAGAATTTGAACAAAATGACCTTGTCCTGCAGCGCAATGATATCGGGCTACCGACTCAAGCGGAAGGCAAACTGGCGGCAAACTGGGAAAGCCCCCTACAGAGTCAGAGAGGTGATTGGCAAGGGCGCCTATAAATTAGAGAAGCTCAATGGCAAGGAAGTCCCGAGAACTTGGAATGCAAGTAACTTGAGAAGATTTTATTCCTAGCTCAAATACGCTGATGAGGCGATCCGACGAGCTCAAGGGTTTACTTTTGTTAAATACCTATTATGACAATAGACTTGTTTAACTACTGATTAATGTTTACTTGTCAAAATTACTTTCCCATTTACTTTTCCCTATTTACGCATCCCACGACAACAAGTTCCCTAGAATACATGTCAAACGGGACGATGATACGGTGCCTCGGGACTGATCACCCCAGGAGCCAACTAAGCTAACGCCATAACAAACGGCTACAGCAAAGCCACAACTTGGCTCCGCAAAATTACCAACATAACGGTAAAAAACGCTGGCGAAAAGCCAATACCAAGAAAATGGCAACAAAAAAAATAAAAACGCTACCAGACAAGCAGAGAAAGATAATAATCACAAGCAGACCAAGCGACTACTAAAGTATATCAAAAGGAAAGTTCCAGAGGTTCCACAACAAAATCACAAACTCAATGCAAAAATACAAGAGATCATTTCTTAGGCATATCGACAATCTTGTCATCCTTAATTGTTTTAAAGACCCCGATCGCCGATGTGTCGAAGTCAGGGGCCACGATCTTCACCTGGGCTTTAAGAGCCTCTTCTGTCATCAGGATCGCACTTTTTCCCTGCTTCACAGTCTCTCTATGCTTCTTCTTAAACTCTTCGGCTTTGGCTTGAGCGGCCTTAGCCGATGAGACGCCGTGTCACATTCTTTCTCCAAAGCGACCACCTAACCTTGCGCGGCATTGAGCTGGCTTTCCAAAGTCATCTCCCGCTCGGTCAAATGGGATACGGTAGCATCAGAGGTCTTCAATTTTTCCTCGGCAGACGCAGCCTTCTCCTCGACAGTCTTAAGCTTCTCCTTCGCCTCAGACAGCTACTCCTGAAGTGTTTCAACATGAGTTTTGAATTGATTATTGGCTGTAGCAGCAGATTCGAGCTTCCTACGCAGCGATTGCATACCCGACAACTCAAACTCAGCCTTTCGAGCTATGGCAGCACCACGTAGGATGGTACGATACATTCATCGCGCCTGCCCCGCAAGGTCGGAGCCATGGAAATGTTCCTCCGTGCCAGGAAGCAACTGGGAGTCTATGAATGTCCCGGCGTCGAAGTTCCTCTCCATCACGGTGAGGGCTCCTTCGGGGCTGGAGAATGACCTCTGCCTCTTGGGGGTGGGAATGATCCTCAAGTTGTCTTCCTCGGCCTGTTGAGCAGAGGACGAGTGCCCGGTACCGGCCGCCTCCCCATGAATAGGAGAGTCGTGCGCCCAGTCAGAATGCTTGTCCGACATGTCGACATCACAGGGTGAAGGCACCGCCTGGCCCTCCTTGTTCCCGGGAGGGGTCTCCGGCTCCTCATCAACCTTCTCCTCATCTCTCTCCTCCAAAAAAGTTTTGTACAAACTCTCAAGGCCTGTCACCTCGGCAGACATTCCCACTACAACAAATAAATAAACAAGTTAGTCGTTTAATCGGTGTAACCAACCAAAGCGACGGTAATGCAAGAAACACAAGACAAAGCTACTCACAAATATAATTCCGGGCAACCTCCCGGTTAACCATAAGAAGTTGGGGCTTCACGTGGTTTTTTCCAAAAATGGCCAACAACACGTCGGCAATCTTTTTATCCACGACAGATATCCCCTTGTAGGTTACCTTAATAAAGGTGTTAGACCCCTCCCCGAAACTCCAATACATCGGGATGAGGCGTTCCCCCTCTAACGACAACCAGAAGGGATAGCGGCCTTTGACTGGACGCACCTAAAAGTACTTATCCTTAAACCCGTGATAAGAGTCCTCGAACAAGCCAAAGATCCTCCGACCCTAGGCAGATCAGAAGGACATGAACCCTTTCCTCGCCTTCCCCTCCTTGGAAGGATTCGTGAGGTTGAAAAAATAAAGGAAAACGTCGACGGACACCGGCAGCTCCAAATATTCACACACCATCTCGAAACAGTAGATGGAAGCCCAACTGTTCGGATGCAGCTGCGATGGCGCCACGGAAATCCAATTAAGGAGCGCCATTTAAAAAGCGGAAAAGGGAATGCAAACCCCCACTTGGGTGAACATGGCTTTGTAAAACCAAACCCAATCGGCAACCCGGGGAGAGTGGAAATTGAGTTCATACAGCCGTTCGCTGGGGGCAGGAACAAAAACGTCGTAGTTGGCCTCCTCGTCAGTCCTTCCGCACATGTACTCGACTCGACGAAAGTCGGTAAGCTCCTCCTCACCCATCTGGTTTGGGGAGTCCCTTAAGTCGGAAGCCACCAAATCATGTGGATCGTAACCCGCGGCGGAGGTGGAAGCTCATAAGACGATGCGAGGCATACCTACAGTAGGGGTACCACTCGGTTAGTCTATGAGCTCAGGAATCTGGAAAGAACCCAGAAATCATATTTAGCCTATTTAACAAACTAAGATCAAGCATGGCTGAAGCAGAATCCAAGTAAAAGCCTAAAAAGATAATTCCCTTGAATGGTGACCACCCTAACGCACCTACCTAACACTAAGGTTATCTAACATGCAAACCAAGCAAGCAACATGCATACGAAAGGATTGGTAATGAAGATAAAATAACCATAAAGCAGAAAAAGAAGAGAAGAATGCTTACCTGATTGACTGTGATAGCTGAAGGCAGGAAGGAATGGATGCTCAGAAACGTGAAGATCACAATGGGGAATTCAAGAAGGAAGAAGGAGAATGCAAAGAAAATAGAATGAGAACGAATGACTGAGGAGTTAAGAAACTGACTCAAGAAGCGGAAAAGACGAATGGCAAAACAGTCTTTGCGCGTAGGGTTTTGGAATAATTCATTGCGAGCATTTAATGCTCAAAGCGAAGAACGAGGCGACAAACGGATATCCCTATCAATGGAGAGACACACGCACAAGAGGCACGTCCTTTCCACGAGCGGCCGACCTGGCGATGACACAAGGGAGAATACATAATGCGCCACCAACAACGTTCGCGTCCATTGCTGGCGCGTTGGGGGCACTGTTACGACCTGACCCAAACCTCATGTGGGCCCACCCGACCTGAACGGTCGGGTGCGAGGCGCTCGATCGCCGACCCGGACAAGCGTCCCTGCCAGCTCTGCCACAGCTGTATGGGAAAATTTTGGGGAAGGTGGGCCTGCTCTTGTGGGACCCACCTCTTACACAGTATATATGGGGAGGGTCCTACCCCTCCTCGAGGTAGGTCACACATCACTTTATCCCTTTTTTCGCCTGCACACTCAACTGACTAGGGCATCGGAGTGTCTTTGCAGGTGACACCACCTCCACATCAGGAGCTCGGGACGTCGGCTCCTCCAGCTTCACCCTCGCGAAACCGATTCCAGGCTACACCCCACCTATCAACCCGAGGATCCCTCCGAACTGTCCGGTACCCGAGCTACCGAACAAAATTAATTATTATATTAAAACATAAAATACTTATTAAAAATAGATTAAAGGATAATGTACTAAATTTGTCCTCTATATTTGGGCGTAATTCTGTTTTAGTCCTTAAGGTTTAAAGTGTCTTATTTGAATCCAAAAAAGATTTCATTTAGCATCAATTTAGTCCTACGGTGAGATCAAAGTTAAATAATTTACAGAATGTCTTACATAACAATAGTACAAGAACAAAATCGATAATCTGGAGAACAAGTACTAGCTCTAGAGGCACAAAATTAACCGTGGATGCATCAATACATTTATTTATTATTTTTTATAATATAAATAAAATATTTTCTATAGAACTAAAGAGAATGATAAATAAATGTATTGATGCATCAACGGTTAATTTTGTGTCTCTGGAGCGTGTACTTGTTCTTCAGATTATCAATTTTGTTCTTGTACTGTTGTTATGTAAGACATTCCGTTAATTATTTAACTTTGACCTCACTGTGGGACTAAATTGATACTAAATGAAACTTTTTTAGATTCAAATAAGATAATTTAAATCTTAAAGATCAAAACAGAATTACACCCAAATATAAGAGACAAATTTAATACTTTATCATAGATTAAACTATACATGTATTAATTATATATAAACATATAATGATTAATTTATTATATGTAAATAGTATTTTTATAATTGAATATTTTATTAGTTTACATTTATTAAATTTTCGTTTAATTGTATTAGCTAGCAGTTAGGTTGATGATAATTCAACAATTCATAGACACCAACAAAAAAAATCAACAATTCATAATTTAACTCTATGATAGTGTAGATTACACCTATAAATGAAAATATAAAATTTTTATAAACTAATAATAATAATAATAATAATAATAATAATAATAAGAAAAAGAAGAAGAAAGCTCTTTATGAGATTCAAGTTCTTAATATTATGCCAATAAACTGTACCATGATCTAGTGACGACAAGGATTTGTTTAATTTCATTTTTAACTAATCATCATCTCCATTTTTGTGGGTTTTTTTAATCCCTTCTCTCACTGGTTTATATAAGGTCATCTTCAGTAAATAATTCATTTCAGTCTTTATTTATGGTCCACCTGTTATAAAAAATAATTTCACATCTATTTTTGTGTCATAAATATTAAATAAAAATTTAAAACATCTCTCTCTTTTCTATTAGGAGAAACTAACTTTAGTCTCTATTATAGTCCTACTTAATTAATTAATTAAAATACTTAAAATTAATGTAATTAATTTTTTTCAATAATATTATTTAAAGGGCAAAACACTATAATAAGCCAAGGAGAATGAAATTTTACACAAATAAGCCAAATGAAAAATTAGTTCATGAATCCACCAATGCACATTACTATATAGTTCGAATCAGTATGTTTCGAACTAGAATTATATGAAGTAATTACCTAAATCAGTCCTCAAGGATTTTAGAATCAGACATTTTAGTCCATAAGAAAAATTAATACATAGATCAATCCCCAAGGATTTACTCCGGCAGACAAATCAGTCCCCAGTTCATTTTCCGGCAGAGTAATTACCCAGATCAGTCCCCAAAGATTTTAAAAAAAGACATTTTAGTCCCTAAAAAAAACTAATGTACAAATCAATCCCCAACATTTTTCTCTATTAGAGAAATTACCCGACCCGAACGGTTAGGAGCAAGGCGCCCGATCGCTGACCCGGACACGCGTCCCTGACAGCTCCGCTACAGTTGTGCAAGGGAGGTCTCGAAGAAGGTGGGCCTGTCTTTGCAGGGCCCACCTCTGACACGGTATAAATGGGGAAGGACTTACCCTTCCCCTAAGGTACGTCACATACCGCCTTACCCCCCTTTTCGCCTGCACATTCGACTGACTTGAGCGTCGGAGTGTCATTGCAGGTGGCACCCCCCCTCTGCTAAGAGCTCGGAACGTCAGTTTCCCGTTTCGCCCTCACGACTCCTTCCGCATCACGCCCCACCTATTCGTACAAAGATCATCCCGAATCATCCGGTACGCGACTCACCGAACATTGGCGCCGTCTGTGGGGATCGACCGAAGCTAAATGGAGATTGTGCCGGGTCCAGGGGACCACGGGCACGCAGCGGCCCCCGAGGGGGCGACCTCCATTGCCTCACCCCGTGAGAGATTAAGATCCCCTCCCCGACGAACCAGGTTCCAGTCGAGAGCTCAAGAGAGGCGCCTCTTCGAGGGAACGAGCAGTGACAGCGCTAGGATAATGCAGGAGCTGTGCCACAGGGTGCAGAACCTGGAGCACCAACTAGCAGATCAGGAGCATCATCAGCAGACCTCCAACCCTGACTACTCTCAGTCCTCCGAGAGCCGGGGAAGAACCTCCAACCGAAGTAGTCGCTCCCGGCACACCTCTATACCGAGATCAGAATCGAAAAGTAGCCGGGAGGATCGGGAACGCCCCAGGAGGCGAAACGATACAATCATCTTCGCCCGGGGAAAACGGGCGTGCGTGATGCAACGGGACCACGAAAACGGAGAAGGAAGGTCCGAGAGAACACGGCAACCCGTCATCATGGGCGCCACCCCATTCCACCGTTCCATCCTCGAAGTCCAGTTGCCGAGACACTTCGACAAACCAACGGATATGAGGTATGACGGGATACAAGACCCGCAAGAGCACCTAACGGCCTTCGAGGCCCGAATGAACCTCGAAGGAGTGGGAGACGAGGTAAGGTGCCGCGCTTTCCCGGTCACCTTGGCAGGCCCGGTGATACGGTGGTTCAATAGCCTCCCGCAGGGTTCTGTAGCCGGCTTCTCGGACATCAGCCGCGCCTTCTTGGCGCAATTCACTACTAGAATCGCAAAGGAAAAGCACCCAATCAATCTCCTCGGCGTGACCCAATGCACCTGGGAGACGACCAGGAAGTATCTAGATCGGTTCAACGAGGAATGCCTGGAAATCGAAGGACTAACCGACTCTGTGGACAACCTTTGTCTGACGAATGGCCTTTTTAATGAGGATTTCCGAAAACATCTCACCACTAAACCGGTCTGGACGATGCATGAGATCCAGACCGTAGACAAGGAATACATAAATGATGAGGAAGTCAGCTGAGTCGTGACTGCCAACAAACGGCAGCCCTCCTACAATCAACCCAGGCAACATGGTAATGGAGAAAGGCAGAAGGAGCAGGCCAGAGACGGGGGCCCGAGCAAGGCACCCAGACCGTTTTCCCGGATAGGAAAATTCACCAACTACACCCCACTCACTCTCCCCATCGTGGAAGTTTACTAGCAAATCGCCGAAAAGGGAATATTGACGAAGCCCCGACCTCTGAAAGACCGTACAGAGGGGAACAAGAGCCTCTACTGTGATTACTATAAAGGCTATGGGCACCAAACACAGGACTGCTTCGACCTAAAAGATGCGCTAGAACAAGCCATCAGGGACGGTAAACTGGCCGAATTCTCCTACCTTATCAGAGAACCGAGGAGACGACATCGCGACCACGATGAAGATGGTAAGACCCGATCGACGAAACGGCGGTAAGAACCAGAAAACAACGATCACGGCCTCACCATAACAAACGTGGTGACCGCCAAAAATGCAACGCCAAAGTCGAGGTCTGCGCATAAGAAAGACGCCAAAGTCCTGGCAATTTCCTCCTCGCCGGCGTGAAGCTCCAAGAGGTCCCCAACTATTTCCTTCGGTCTAGAGGATCATTGGTTCGACGAGGTCTCTGAGAACCCACCCATGGTCATTACGGCTAGGGTGGGAACCGGCCTCGTCAAACGAATCCTTGTGGACACGGGGCAGACTCGAACATTATGTTTCGTAACGTGTTCGATGCGCTGGGATTACGGGACGCTGACCTCATGAGTCACCAGCACGGTGTCATAGGGTTAGGCGACCACTTCATTAAGCCGGACGGGATAATATCTCTCCCGACTTTCGTGGGACAAGGACAAGGATAGAGGTCAATAATGGCCGAGTTCGTGGTTCTACGGGACTCCACTACCTACAATATCATCCTGGGGAGGAAAACGATTAACGATGTTGAGGCGGTAATCAACACGAAGCTGTTAGTTATGAAGTTCGTTGCTGATGACAGATCTGTAGGATTTATAAGAGGAGATCTGGAAATGGCAGTCGCTTGCGACAACGCCAGCCTCTCCTTGAGGAAGAAGTCTAAAGAAGCATCCGGAGTGTTCCTTGCGGACTTAGATGCTAGAGTCGACGACAAGCCGAGACCAGAACCAGAGGGGGACTTGGAAAAGTTCAAGGTCGGTGACACAGAGGAAAAGTTCACGTTCGTTAATAGAAACCTCCCACATGAGTTGAAAGAACCCCTAATAGAAATGATTAGGGCGAACTGATGCCAGGGCATCTTGGCTAGTTTTACTAGCCATTTTTTGTATGCTTTAGGTTGGTTTCATGCATTTTCTTAGGAAATAAGCAAGTATTTGGTTGAAAATGCAATCATACCATGATTCAAGCAAACATTGTGAATTTTGAATGATTTCATGAGAATTATGCATAAATTGAATGATAAATTGGATGATGCATGATCCCATGATTAAGAGCAAGACTTTGATGCACTTTGTTTGATTGATTTCAGGCCAAAAGAAGAAGAGAAGAGCCACGTTAGTGGCTACGTTAGTTACACTAACATGGGCACTAACGTGGAAGGAAGGAAAGCCCCAACGTTAGTGAAAAAAGTTAGTGGCATTAACTTTGAAGAAGGAGAGCATGGAACGTTAGCAAGGAAGACCCACGTTAAGAGTCACGTTAGCTACACTAACGTGAACTCTAACGTAGGGACAAAAGGCACCAAGCAACGTTAATGGGAAATGTGAGTCCCAATAACGCTTGCGAAAGGGGTATATGCCAACATTAGTGGAAAAAGTGAGTGCCACTAACGTTGGCGAAGCAAAAAGACCCACGTTAACAGCTACGTTAACTAAGTTAACGTGGTAGTTAACGTGGAAGGAAAGGGAGATGCCAACGTTAGTGGAAAAAGTGAGTGCCACTAACGTTGGCGAGGCAAAAAAGATCCACGTTAACTTCTACGTTAACTAAGTTAACGTGGTAGTTAACGTGGGCAAAAGTCCCACCTGGCAGCCTGACCATGCCTTCTTCAGACACGCATAACTTGAGCCACAAAGCTCCAAATGAGGTGATTCTAGCGGCATTGGAAAGTAGGATTCCATAGATTTCCAAGCATATATTGCACTACATGGTTGACACTAAATTTGAGGTAGAAAATGTGCCCCGAATGTGCAAAGATGAACATGGTATCAACCTGTAGCAAGGCCAGCTGACCTCTTCACCTTCCAAGAAGTGTAACTCGAATTGTAGAGCTCCAAATGATGCGCTTCCAAAGGCATTGGAAAGAAGACATCCAGAGCTTTCCAAAAATATATAATAATATGGGGTGGACATTGACTTTGAGCTCCAGAACTTGGAAATATTAAGCCCCTGGTCGCTAGCGTTATCGGGACTCACGTTTTCCATTAACGCTAGCGACTATGCCAGCGACCATGTCCACTTCAAAGGAGTATAACTTGAGTTACAGAGATCCAATTGAGTTGATTTCAGTTGTGTTAGAAAGCTGACATTCAGAGCTTTCCAGAGATATATAATAGTCTATAGTGGACATGAAATTGAAGCACAAACAAGAGGCATCTTTTAAGCCCCAAAAACACCAACTGGGCAGCATTTCACCATGGGCCTCAATTTGATCACTTCTCTTTCAAGGACCACCCAACCTCAAGGAAGCAAGCCCACAATTGTCAACCAATCAAGGCCACAAGAAGCATCTAGAAAAGAAATTTCATTTAATTGTAATTTGCTTTTAATTTCATTTTGTAATTTAGGAGAGCCTATATAAAGGCCTTAGTCTTTACATTCAAGGGAGACTGAAACAGAGAATTGAAGGAAGGGGGAGAGAGTGAAGACCAATTCGAATTTCTGTGAATTGGCACACTCCAAGGGGAGTGGGTCTTCGGACCCCTCCCCTCAACCACTCTTCTTCCTTTTCTCTTCTTTTCTTCCTTAGGAGTAGTTTCTTTTCTTTGTACCTTCCATTTATGAATTTTGAAGTTTCAATTTCAGTTTAATCTTTATCTTTATTTTTCTGCACTTTCTTTCTTTTCTATTTTGGTAGAGCAATGATCAACTAACTCTTTTCATTGGGTTAGAGAGCTCTATTGTGATTCAATGGATTAATTGTAGTTCTTATTCTTCTTCTTCTTTCTTTTCTCTTGATTTTACTAGAGAGCTTTCGATCTTAATTCAATTGGGTAATTGTCTTGGAAGAGAAATTGCTCATACTTGGATTTTCTTTGAACCTTGGAAGAGGAATGAGGAAATCATGCTAGAAATGCTCTCTCACATTGGATTAGGTTAGGGGTTGGATGGATATTGCAATATCTCTTGATCCCAATGTTCATTTTATTTTTAGTTCTTATATTTACTTTTCTTGCCATTTTACTTTTCTGCACTTTATTGCTTTCTTTACTTTTATGCCATTTACATTTTCTTGTTACTTATCACTCCAATATGATTCGTCTAACTAGGATAATCAATTAATCATTGTTTGCTTAATCCGTTAATCTCTGTGGGATTCGACCTCACTCTATTGTGAGTTATTACTTGACGACAATTCGGTATACTTGCCGAAGGAAAATTTGTTGAGAGACAAGTTTTCATGCATCACCAACGGAGATCTATTCGCTTAGACGCCGGCCGATATGCCGGGTAGAAACCCCAGAGTCATGTCACACCACCTGGCCGTCAAGCCGGACACTCGTCCAGTGGCCCAAAGGAGGAGGAAGATGTCCCAGGAGAGAGCAGATGAGGTGGCCAAGCAGACGGCCAGCCTCCTAGAAGCAGGTTTCATACGAGAACTAGACTAGTCGACCTGGCTGTCAAATGTAGTCCTGGTAAAGAAGCACAATGGCAAACGGAGAATGTGCATGGACTATTCCGACCTCAACAAAGCATGCCCCAAGGACTGCTTCCCCTTTCCCAACATAGATGCGCTCGTCGACGCGGCGGCGGGGTACCGGTATTTGAGCTTTATGGATGCCTATTCCGGCTACAACCAAATACCGATACACCAACCCGACGAGGACAAAACAACATTCATAACACCCGGGGGGACCTATTGCTACAAGGTGATGCCGTTCGGGTTGAAAAATACAGGGGCGACATACCAAAGGCTGATGAACAACATATTTGGAAGCCTCATAGGCAAGACAGTAGAAGTCTACGTGGACGACATCCTCGCAAAGACTACGCAGCCTGACGACCTCCTAACCGACCTGGGATGTGTGTTTGCATCTCTCCAATAATACGGCATGAGGCTCAACCCCCTCAAATGCACTTTTGCCATGGAGGCCGGGAAATTCCTAGGATTCATGATAACCCAAAGAGGGGTGGAAGCCAATCCCGAGAAATGCCAGGCAATACTCCAAATGAAGAGCCCGGGCTGTGTCAAGGATGTTCAGAGACTAGCTGGTCACCTCACCTCATTATCCCGCTTCCTCGGAGCGTCGGCAGCAAAGGCCCTACCCTTCTTCAATCTGATGAGGAAAGGAATAGCGTTTGAATGGACTTCTGCATGCAAGGAAGCGTTCAGACACTTCAAAGAAATCCTAGCAACACCCCCGGTACTCGGAAAGCCCAAAGTCGGAGAGCCACTATACCTGTACCTAGCCATAACGGGGGAAGCCCTGGCAACGGTTTTGGTACGAGAGGAGGAGAAGGCTCAACAACCAGTCTATTTCGTGAGCAGGGCCCTATAAGGGGCGGAACTGCGGTACAGCAAACTGGAGAAGTTAGCTCTGGCGCTCCTGACCTCTTCTTAGAGATTAAAACAATATTTCCAAGGCCACCAGATCGTCGTCAGAACGGACCAAGGAATCCGACAAGTGCTCCAAAAACCAGATTTAGCGGGAAGGATGATGACTTGGTCCATTGAGCTGTCCCAATGTGACATACGGTACGAACCTCGGCATGCGATCAAGGCGCAAGCAATGGTAGACTTTCTGGTAGAAGTAATAGGGGATCCAACCGAAGAGACGGACACACGGTGGAGGCTCCATGTTGACGGGGCCTCCAACCAGACGTCCGGGGGAGCCAGGATCATCCTCGAGAGCCCGGCTGGGGTCGTATACGAGCAATTAATCAGATTCGAGTTCCTCATTTTGAACAATCAAGCAGAATACGAAACCCTTCTGGGAGGCTTAGCCCTGGCAAAGGAAGTTAGGGCAACGAGGCTGGAGATATGCAGTGATTCATAGGTCGTTACCTCGTAAGTAAACGGAAGCTACCAAGCCAGAGACTCACTATTACAAAAATATTTGGAAAAAGTCAAGGAACTGAGTAAAACATTCGAGGAAGTCACGATCTGACACGTTCCGAGAGAAAGGAACACGCGGGCAGACCTCCTATCCAAGTTGGCCAATACAAAACTGGGAGAAGGCAACCGATCTATCATACAGGGCATGATGAAGGAGCCAGCAGTTACCCTACACCTGTCAAGGCTGAGCCCCTCCTGGCTAGACCCCCCATCACTAGTTTCTTGGAAAGCAGCGAGCTCCCCAGCGACGAAAAGGGTGCTAAAGCGTTGAGAAGGGAGGCGGCCAAGTACGCTATCATTCAGGGACAGTTATTCAAAAAAGGACTCAGCCAACCCCTGCTGAAGTGCCTACATCCCGATCAGATGGACTACGTGCTCAGAAAAGTCCACGAAGGATGTTAAGTGTCAAGAGAACGCCCACTTCCACAAAGCACCAGCTACGGAACTAAGTCTGTTAACGACCTCCCGACCTTTCTCGCAATGGGGAGTCGACCTTTTGGGACCTTTCCCACTCGGTCTGGGGCAGGTCAAGTACCTCATAGTCACCATCGACTACTACACCAAGTGGATAGAGGCCGAGCCACTGGCCAGCATATCCTCTTCCAACTGCAGGAAGTTCATGTGGAGGCAAGTAATAACCCGGTTTGACATTCCGGAAACCGTCGTCTCGGACAACGGCACGCAGTTCACCAACAAGTTCACTGAATTCCTCACCGGCCTTGGCGTAAAACAAAAATTCTCCTCAGTAGAGCACCCTCAGACAAGCGGCCAGGTCGAATCTGCAAACAAGATCATCTTGCTAGGGCTAAAGAAGCGGTTCGATAATAAAAAAGGTGCTTGGGCCGATGAGCTCGCCTCGGTCCTCTGGTCCTACCGGACAACCGAGCAGTCATCCACTAGATAAACACCTTTCCGACTAACGTACGGGTTAGATGCAGTAATACGTGTGGAAGTTGATGAGCCGAGCCCGCGGCTACTCTTGAAGGGAGTAGAGGAAGCTGTGAAAAAGGATCTTGTGGACGAAATAAGGGAGATGGCCCACTTGTCGGAAATAGCACTCAAGCAAAGGATGGCCGTGCGATACAACGCCAAAATACTCAAAAGAGAATTTGAACAGAACGACTTCGTCCTAAAACGCAACGACATCAGTTTACCGGCCCCTAGAGAAGGCAAACTGGCGGCAAAATGGGAAGGTCCCTACAGAGTTAAAGAGGTGATCGGCAAGGGTGCCTACAAGTTGGAAAAGCTCAATGGCAAGGAGATCCCAAGAACATGGAATGCGGACAACTTGAGGATGTTTTATTCCTAAGTCGTTTACTTTGTAACAATACCTTTGCTATGGTTATAGACTTGCTTGATTACCAGTTAAACTATACTTGCCCATATTTTTGTTCTCTTTTGTTTACTTTCCTTGGACGACTCATCGCGCAAACGAGTCCCACGCCATACGAACCAGAGGATACGACGATACACGGCCCCGGGACTTATCACCCCGGGAGCCTCCTAGGCCAAGGCCATAACAAACGACCATAATAAAGAGAAAACTCGACCTCGAAGAAATACCAACATAACGGTAAAGCGAGTAAACTAGCAAACGAAAAACGAAACCAACATAATTAGCAAACAAATGTATCTACAAACCAACCGAACCACTAACGGGCACAAAAGTTTTGGTACGAAAAAGTTCTACGAAAAACAAAGTTACAGGAAATCACTTCTTCGGCATATCGACAACCTTCCTGTCCTTGATGGTCTTGAAGACACCAATTGCCGATATGTCGAAATCGGGAGCAATAATCTTCACTTGAGCCTTGAGAGCCTATTCGGTCATGAAAATCGCATTCTTGCCTTGCTCTCTAACTTCCCTGTGCTTCCTCTTGAACACATCGGCCTCATCTTGAGCAGTCTTAGCGGCTGCAACGGCTGTGTCCCGCTCTTTCTCCAACACGGCCACTCGACTTTGTGGAGCACTTAACTGGCTCTTCAAAGTCATTTCTTGCTCCGTCAGACAGGACACAGAAGCGTCGGCAGTCTTCAACTTCTCTTCGGCCGACGCAGTCTTCTTCTCAGCAGCCTCAAGCTTATTCCTCGCCTCGGCCAGCTGCTCTTGAAGTGTTTCAACTTGTGCCTTGAGCTTATTATTGGTTGTGGCGGCGGTCTCAAGTTTCCAACGAAGCGAGGCCATACCCTAAAGCTCGAACTCAGCCTTCCGAGCTATGGCCGCGCCGCGAAGGAGGGTGCGGTACATCCATCGTGCCTGCCCCAAGAGGTCGGTACCATGGAAATGTTCCTCCGTGCCGGGAAGCAATTGGGCATCTATGAACGATCCGGCATCAAAGTTCCTTTCCATAACGGTAAGGACCCCCTCAGGGCTAGACTGCGACCTTTGTCTCTTGGGAGTGGGGATGACACTCAACTCCTCCTCTTCCTCCCGACGAACGAAAGACGAGTGCCCGGGGATAGCCACTTCCTGGAGAATGGGGGATACAGGTGTTGGAGTGGCAATTTTTTCTGCCATGGCCACGTCGGGGGGCGTGGGTGCCGTCTGTGTCCCCTCGTCCTCGGGAGGCACCGATGATTGCCCTCCGGCCTCTTCACCATCCTCCTCCTCCAGGAAAGTCTTGTACAAATTCTCGAGGCCGGTCACTTCAGTAGACATCCCCACTGCAAACAAGAAATGAACAAATTAGTAACCAGCATACTAAGACAACACACAACCATTCAAAATACAAACACGACATAGGCGACTCATGAATATAATATTGGGCGACCTCCCGACTACCCATGAGGAGGTGGGGATTTACATGGTTCCTCCCGAAAACGGCCCATAACATGTCGGCTATATTCCGATCCACTGCCGACATCCCCTTGTAGGTAACTGTTCATACCCTGGGTCGAGATAACCGACCCGGGATGTTCAACAGACAAAGCGAACGACCTCTTCAGGTCAGGACAACCCGACCTCTTTCCAAAGAGCTCGGTCAAGTTCCTAGGAAAGCCCAAAGAAGGGCCCAAATAGAGGAACACGCCCCAAATCCTAAGGCAGCCCAAGCCTACAGAGAGAAGGGCGGTTCCCTTAAAGATAAGATGACCTCACTTAAAGATAAAGATAAGATAAAGATAAGATAAGATAACTAACTTATCTTATCCACAGAAGGCCACATCTCACCATTATAAATACACTGGAGCACCCACGTATAACTCATACTCTGATTCTACTCAATACCTGCTTAATACCCTTGCTAACTTAAGCATCGGAGTCCCTTGCAGGTACCCTCCACCCTCCGGGGACGAAGGATCAGCGCCACTACCAAATCCAAAAAGTCGGACACGGCGGCTCCAGCCACCATCAACAAGTCGGACACAACAGCTCTGACCAGTACAGAAGATCTTGTCCGAGATCGACCTACAGTTTCAGGTAACCCTCGGAACATTGGCGCCGTTGTTGGGGAACCTGGAAGTCATCCCAACACCATGGCGGACAACCATGACAACAACCACGACTCAGGTTTGGAAGATAGAACGCCGCACAAGAACATGATTGCTATACTTAAAGATACTCCGGAATCCAATAGGGACAAAAATTTATCAAATCTGGGGGTGATAGAAGCACTTCAAGATCGATTAAAGAAACTTGAGAAAGAAGCCCAACATCAACGCGAAAAAGAAGAGGATCTACATCGGGAGATAAGGCGGCGCCGAGAATTAGAAGATAAGCTTATAAAACTCGAAGCTGATCTCAAAACTAAAGCTACTCGATCCACCCCAAAGGATAGCTCTCACAAAGATCAAGATCCATTCACCAGGGAAATTATGAAGACCAAAATTCCAAAAGATTTCAAACTTCCGGATATGACTCTGTATGATGGCACCTCGGACCCCAACCACCATCTTAGCAACTTCAGAAGTAGGATGTACCTCACTGACGCCTCAGATGCAAAGCCTTTCCGACAACTCTTACCAAGACAGCCATTAGATGGTTCGACAACCTACCTCTAAAATCCATCTCGAGTTTTGACGACCTGGCCAAAAAGTTTCAGGCCAAATTTTCCATATAAAAGGACAAAGCCAAACACGCACCCAGCCTACTAGGAATCAAGCAAGGAGATCGGGAGAGTCTTTGTAACTACATGGAAAGATTCAACAAAGCATGCATGGACATACAAAGCCTACCAACAGAAGTTGCCATCATGGGCCTCATAAACGGCCTACGAGAAGGACCATTTAGCCAATCTATATCAAAGAAGTCCCCAGCATCTCTAGATGAAGTACAAGAACAGGCACAAAAGTACATTAACATGGAGGAGAATTCTCGACTTGGGGAAGCCTCGAGGTTCGGTTCCGCCTACCGAGATAGAGATAAAGAATCCAAGAAGAAGAAAGATCGCTCCGGGGAGAAAATCAAAAAATATCATAACTACACCCCTCTTAGGGTATCTTTGGTAGATATTTACAAAGAGGTCTGCCATACGGAAAAAATACCCCCAGCTCGGCCACTCAAAGGCAAAAGGGGAGGAGGAAATCGGAACGAATACTGTGAGTATCACTGAGTCCGAGGACATTCTACCAACGAATGCTTTGACTTGAAAAACGTCATAGAGAATTAGTAAGGGAAGGAAAACTAGATCGGTTCCTGGCCTATCGGGACAAAGAACCAAGAAAAAGAAGAAGGGATGAAGATGTCGGACGATCTGAATGATCACCCCGCACACCGGAAAGACATATCCACGTGATACACGACGGATTTGCTGGAGGAGGAATCTCCAAATCATCCCGCAAGTGACACCTCAAAGAAGTATACCATGTCGAAGGCAAGAAAGAAGTACCAGACATCCCAGCAATCACATTTACCAAAAAAGATGCATCCGGAGTCATCTCAGGACACGACAACCCCATGGTCATCACAATCATATTGGCAAACGCCAACCTCCACCGTACATTAATTGACCAAGGAAGCTCCGCCGACATCTTATTCAAAACTGCCTTCGACAAGCTCGGCTTAGAAGAAAAAGAGCTAAGAGCATACCCGAACAGTACACCCACTGGAATACGTATCATTATATACAACCTTCGGAAAGGGGAACCAATCTAGAACAATTAAGATAGACTATATCGTGGTCGACGTAAGCTCAGCCTACAATGCCTTAATAGGTCAGACAACGTTAAATCAACTCGGAGCAATAGTTTCAACTCCACACCTATGTATGAAATTCCCAACTGCAGAAGGGATACGTACAATAAAAGCAGATCAAAAGATAGCGCGTCGCTGTTATAATGAAAGTCTAAACCTCCGGGGCGAAGGAGGAGAGTTCCACACAATCGAACTCGGCAAAGATCAGAGACGAGAAGAACTCCGTCCACGACCCGAAGGAGAAATAGAAAGAGTCCAGATCGGAGATACCTCGGACAAAACAACTAATATTGGCACGATCTTGAAAGGAGACGCAAAAGAATCATTAATACGGTTTCTACGAGATAATGCTGATCTCTTCGCATGGAAAGCTGCCAACATACCAGGCATAGATCCCAAACTAATGAGCCACAAGCTGGCAGTCTACCCGGGATCCCGGCCGGTACAACAAAGGCAAAGAAAACTTGGGCCAGAACGGTCTCAGGTTGTAGAAGAACGGTCTCGGTACCCACTATGGTTAGCAAACGTCGTCTTGGTAAAAAAGTCAAATGGAAAGTGGCGAATGTGCACTGACTACACCGACCTCAACAAAGCCTGCCCAAAAGACCCTTATCCACTCCCAAGCATCGATGCTCTAGTAGATGCCACATCAGGATATAAGTATCTCTCATTCATGGACACATACTCAGGCTACAACCAGATTCCAATGTATCCACCGGATCAAGAAAAAACCTCGTTTTTCACACCAAAAGCAAATTATTGCTACATCGTAATGCCTTTCGGCCTTAAGAACGCGGGAGCCACTTATCAAAGGCTAATGAATAAAATCTTCTCAGACCACATCGGAAAAATCATGGAGGTCTATGTGGATGACATGTTGATAAAGACACAAAGTGAAGAAACATTACTAACCGACTTGGTTCAAGTGTTTGACACTATACGGAAGCACGACATGCAACTCAACCCGGCTAAGAGGTACAACAACTCAATGGGAGATTGGCGACCTTGTCCAGATTCTTAGCAGGGTCAGCAATAAGATCCCTCCCCTTCTACGCTACCTTAAGGAAGGGAAAGAACTTCGAGTGGACAACGAAATGTGAACAAGCCTTCCGAGACTTTAAAGAATTCTTGGGATAGCCCCCCATCCTATCTCGACCACGAGAGGGAGAACCACTCATACTGTACCTCGCAGTAGGAAGTCGGGCAATAGCCTCAGCACTAATTAGAGAAAATGAAGGGGGACAACAACCCGTCTACTTCATCAGTAAAGCATTACAGGGGTCAGAGCTAAACTACCAGAAAATAGAAAAGTTTGCCTACGCTCTGATACTCGCATCTCGACGATTTCGCCCATACTTCCAAGCGCACACCATTAAAGTTCGGAGCAACCAGCCCATAAAAGGGATATTGCAGAAAACAGATCTAGCAGGATGAATCCTACAGTGGGCAATTGAGTTGTCCGAGTTCGACCTCCAATACGAGGCACAGACAGCCATCAAATCGTAATACCTGGCCGACTTCATCGCAAAATTCACAGACACCACGGAAATCCCCATAGAGTAGAACATATACGTGGACGGTTCCTCAAATAAAGCTGGAAGCGGTGTAGGTGTGATAATCGAAAGCAACCAAGGAACCCAACTTGAGCTTTCCCTGAAATTCGGATTCCCGGCCTCAAACAACCAGGCGGAATATGAAGCGTTATTAGCTGGTTTGAAGCTGGCTAGGGAAGTTGGAGCTCAGAAACTCAACATCTACAGTGACTCACAAGTCGTCACCTCACAAATAACGGAAAGCTACCAAGCCAAAGATCCTACTATGAAAAAATATTTGGATAAAATCAAAGAACAGCTCGAACAACTCGGGGAATATAGGATCTGCCACATACCCCGCGAGCAAAATGCCCGAGCTGACGCACTCTCAAAACTAGCAGCACCAAACCAGGGGGCAACAATAGAAGCCTCATCCAGAAAATACTGCAGAACCCATCAATATCGGAAGAAGAAAAAATCCTAGCCATAACAGGTCGGGATCAAGGATGGATGACCCCCATAATCAACTACCTCAAAACAGAAGCACTCCCCACAGATGAAAAGGAGGCAAAAAGGTTAAAAAGGGAGGCACAGTACTACACTATCATAAACAACACCCTATACAAAAGAAGGATCTCAACACCATTGTTAAAATGCGTACCGACCTCCAATACAAAGGAAGTCTTGGAAGAAGTACACAGCGGCATTTGTGGCAATCATCTCAGAGCACAAGCCCTCACCAAAAAGGTACTACGGGCGGGATTCTATTGGCAAACTCTACAAAAGGAAGCTACAGAATTTGTAAAGACATGCCCACCATGTCAGAAGCATGCCAACTTTCACATCGCCCTGCCGGAAAAACTCATCAGCGTGACCTCACCCTGGCCATTTGCAAAGTGGGGACTCGATCTCCTCGGACCCTTTCCCCAGGGATTCGGACAAGTCAAGTTCCTCATAGTAGGGGTAGACTACTTCACAAAATGGATCGAGGCAGAACCCCTAGCTAACGCCACTACTCAAAGAAGTCGGAAATTCCTATATAGGAACATTATTACAAGGTTCGGGGTTTCATACTCCATCACCACGGATAATGGCACCCAATTCACAGATCCAGGCTTCAGAAAACTAGTAGCCGACTTGAACATAAAACATCAGTTCACCTCCGTCGAACATTCTCAAGCCAATGGACAAGCCGAAGCAGCCAACAAATTCATATTGGCCGGGCTGAAACAGAGACTACAAGAAGCAAAGGGAGCTTGGGCCGAGAAACTTCCACAAGTCCTATGGGCATATCGAACAACTCCACATTCCACTACAAATGAATCACCATTTCGATTAACATACGAAGTGGAGGCAACGATTCCAATAGAAGTTGAGGAAGGGTCTCCCCGAGTAGTACACTACAATGAACAAACTAACTCTCAACTTCAAAGAGAAAAGCTCGACCTACTTCCGAAAATTCAAGAGAGAGCTCGGATCAGAGAAGAAGCACTAAAGCGGCGAATGGCTTCCAGATATAATCAAAAGGTAGTTCCAAGAGGTTTCCCTGAGAATAATCTCATCTTAATCCGAAATGACATCGAAATAACTCGACCCGGAGAAGGAAAGCTGGCAGCTAACTGGAAAGGACCCTACCGAGTCACAGAAGTACTTGAGAAGGGCTACTACAGACTGTCCGAACTCGAGGAACGAGAACTCCCCAGATCATGGCACGCCTGTAACCTAAGAAGGTACTATAGTTAGATAAAGGTCTCATCACAAGATGCACTCTTTTTCCTGAAAAGGTTTTTTAATGAGGCATCAAGATTGAGATTTAATCCGACTTAAGGGTATGAAAAACTCCCACCTGTATATATTTGCACTTTCTTAAAATACATTTAAGATATTCTACAAGTTCTCAAGACGCATTAATCTGAAGTATTCATCGTCCGATTATAAAGCAACGGATCGAACAAAAAAGTGAAGAACAAATTCACTATACGATCTCGATAGGAATGATCGACTGACAAAGGTGAAAAAGCGATTCACCCAAAGGTCGATTAAACCAGGACAGAAACCACCATCTACAAATCGGCAAAGATGAACACAGAATAATGCATGAAGTTATCGAAAGTGATCCCAAAAAGAACCTGACGAGGTCTTATGGATTGCTATATAAAACTTAAAAAGACTGGCCGACACTAAAAAGTCGGACCAAGTCAACCCAAGTTATCAGCGAATCCCTGGAAAGAGGTCTGGCCAACCCTATTAAAGAGGAATTGCTATAACTTAGAAGAGATCGACCTAACGAAGTCGATCTCCTACAAAGACAAGTTGTAAAAGTAATCCCTGAAAGAGACCTAACAAAGGTCCAACAAAGAGGATTACAAAAATAACTTAGAAGAGATCGACCTAACGAAGTCGTTCTCCTACAAAGACAAGTTGTAAAAGTAATCCCTGAAAGAGACCTAACAAAGATCCAAGAAAGAGGATTACAAAAACAACTTAGAAGAGATCGACCTAACGAAGTCGGTCTCCTACAAAGACAAGTTGTAAAAGTAATCCCTGAAAGAGACCTAACAAAGGTCCAAGAAAGAGGATTACAAAAATAACTTAGAAGAGATCGGCCTAACGAAGTCGGTCTCCTACAAAGACAAGTTGTAAAAGTAATCCCTGAAAGAGACCTAACAAAGGTCCAAGAGAGAGGATTATAAAAACAACTTAGAAAGAGATCGACCTAACAAAGTCGGTCTCCTACAAAGATAAGTTATAAAAGTAATCCTTTAAAGAGACCTGGCAAAGGTCAGAGGATTATAAAAATAACTTAGAAGGGGACCAACACAAAGAAATCGGTTATAAGGCACTGTAAATACAAACAAAAGCGAGGAAAATGAGAAACAAGTTGGACCCCCTACAGTCACGACCTCAAAAGGATCCAAGCTACAAACAATAAGTACGAAAGCAATCTAAAGAGGCCAAGCAGCAAGATTCCAACAGATACCCTGCTAAAGCATAGTATGATAAAGCTTCAAGAGGCCACCAAAATCAACCTCAGAGAAACCATTTTGTTTTCAAAATAAAGTTGCTAAAAATAGCAACTGGAGATCAACAGTCAAATCAAACATCATTCACAAAAAAAGAAGTTCAAAACCCACAAACCGGGCTATTTACACAAATACTTAAAGGAGATCAACCAAGATTTAGAGCCTTCCCGGCAGCATCAGTACGGGGAGAAGGAGGGCAAGTCTGAATAGGCACAGCGTCTACAGTTCCATCATCCCGGTTCAGAATCTGGCAATCCGGATCGGACGTAATGGGAAGAACTGAGGAGGTCGATACTTTAAGAGAAGGCACTGGGGGAGGGTCAGCATCATCATCATCCTGGTCATCAGGGACAATCTTACCATCCCTCACAACATTGTTCAGGCTGATGAGAGTCAAGTTGGCATCAGGAGCAACAATCCGGAACTGCTCCATCAGGTTCTCGGAGGAAGCAGTCACGCTGCCCACAAGGTGACCCTGAAGCTCACCATAATTAACCCGAGCAGTTTCCAAATCTTCCCGGAGATGCATCAATTCCCTATAAGCCGAGACATAGCTACCCTTATGCTTCAGTGCCATGTCTTCAGCCAATTTCAAAAAAGCAGCCAAGGCAATAGAGCTGGCCTTCTCACCCTCCACCTCCTTCTCCACCTTCGCCAACTTCACCTCCAACTCATCCTTCAGACCCTTGATCCGATCAAATTCTGACTTGGCCTCCTCCATGAAGGACTTTGTGGCATGAATCGGGATCCCCTGAACAGTTCGGAAAATAGCCGCACCTATATGAGCCATCTTCACACTACTTCTGGTGATAAAATCCAGATGCTGAAGAAGAGACACGTCGTCCATGGAAAGCCCACCATAGGGGGCAATTTGTTGGTCAACAAACTCGATAGCATCAAAGTCTGGGGCATCCAGGTTAAAGGGCTCAAATGTTTTTTGCTTTTTTAAGGGAGGGACACTAGAAGCAACGGCAGAAGTCTGAGGAGGATCGACCTGATGAAACCGAGGAGTAGGAATTACTTTCTTCGGCCCAAGAGAACTCGACACAGGAGGCTTCACGGGGATCTGAGAAGACCCCTCACCGACCACTTTGGCCGAGATGTTCAGAGCAGCAGTTGCTTTCTTTGCCCTTTTAAAAGCCTTCATAGAGTCGTTATTCTTTGACATCTCTACAAAAACAGAAATAGCCACAACAAAGAAAGATGGTCACAAACAAGAGGAAAGAAAAAATTAAAGAAACAAGTATAAGAGACAAGTCAGACAAATACCCAAAACAGTCTGAACCAAGGATGGGTCATTCAAAAACCTTTTTGTATCAAGATGGGGCGGTTTTCCCCATAGATCATCAAGAACAACAACAAAAGCACGCTCAACATCATCAAGCATCTCCCAAGTATAACGAGACACTCTCACATCCCTCTGCCACTCTAGAGGGAAAGAAGGCTCATCATTTTTGTCAAGAAAAAGGGGGCGGGCCCCCTCGACAGCTCGAACCCTAAAGAAGTAATTTTTGAAGTCCTTAAAAGACTCATCATACATGGCAAAAACTTTGTGGCCCTGGGCGGACCTGAAGGAAACCCAGGAAGCCTTCTTTTTTGAAGAACCCCCAGGCTTGGCGGAAACAAACAAATAAAGGAAAAGAATCTGGGAAGGTGTTACATCTAATTCACGACAGAGAAGTTGAAAAATTTTAATAAAACCCCAGGAATTAGGGTGAAGCTGGGATGGAGCAATATTACACGACCACAACAGGTCAGTCTCAAAAGCAATAAAAGGAAAAGTAACATTCAACTGGCTGAAGAAGTATTCATAGGCATAGAAGAAGGGACGCTCCCTCTCAATGGAAGTCAGAAAACAAACTCTCTCATCAGAATCAGGAGCAACAAGCTCGTAATCCTCCTCACGAGCATTGTTACCACAAATCCTATGGCGCTTCCTCAGCTCTGTGCAAAATTCAGCATCCACAACAAAAACACACAACAAAACAAGGGAGTCTAGCCAATCGGACATCCCCTCGGGAACTCTGGAAGATATCTCTACAATGTTATTGCGAGAAGACATGAGGCCAACTAATCCTACAAGTAAGAAAAGAAGATGGGGTTACTAAAAACATCCCGGACAAAGGGAAAAAACAACTCGGTCAATACGATACAGGCGAAGAAACAAGAAAAAGAAAATCCCAAGACTCAAACCAAAGTCCTGGGGCATCCTTTGGAGGCAGTAACAAAGCAAGGTTTCCAGGCAAGATCTACAGCTTGCACCCCAACATTTCTCAGAAAGAATTCAAAACAGCAAACATTTTTCATCAAAGAAAAACACAAAAAGTCATTACAGTCTACTAAGCAAAAAGCATTCCCAAACATCAAGCACGCCAAGCAGAGACAATTAAAGATGCAACCTTTTTCAAGATCAGACAAAAAGCAATCTCCAAAAGTGAGGAACAGATGCAGATTTTCTATCAGTATCAGACAAGAAACAACAGAAGCAACAGTAAAACCCTATAAGGCCTCGATAGAAATGCCGAGAAAATCCATAAAAGAAAGACAGGAAGAACATGTTACAGTGACAAGCAAATACAAGACTTCAAAAGATTCAAACTTCCAAACATGCAAAATCAGAACCTCACCAAAAAACTAAAGACGAAGCTACGAAAGAAGCAAGAAAGCTAGTACTAACCTGGAAAGAGTAGCGAGCTTCAAAGAAACTGAAGATGGAAGACGAAATCTGGGAAATGCCTTCTCACAAAGAACGCGAACAAAAGCAATGTCACAGGAAGAAACACAAGACTCCAGGCTCCAAAAATGCCAAACGACGCTGCAACACAAAGAAAGCAGAAGCGCAAACAAAAAACAGAAGAGTGGAGAGAGTGGAGAAAAGAAGTTACGAAGAGGGCAAAAGGAGAGAAACCGTTTCTGGGTTTTCAAAATCGAAATAAAGAGCCAAAGGGAAATGGGGCAATTAATGCTAAAATTAAAGAAGGCATTAAACCCTCGCATGTTCCCAAAACGCCGATATAAAAGCGCGCGCCTTTTAGAGGAAACGTTCTACATTCAAAAGATTGCTACAAAGAAATTGACAAAATGCTTGAGTTCAGCTTCACCAAAGAAGGACCGAAGTCAAAGACTTGACCTCAAAAAAGAAGACCGAGCTCAAGCAGGGGCACTGTTCATACCCTGGGTCGAGATGACCGACTCGGGATGTTTGACAGACAAAGCGACCGACCTCTTCAGGTCAGGACAACCCACTTCTTTCCAAAGAGCTCGGTCAAGTCCCTAGGAAAGCCCAAAGAAGGGCCCAAATAGAGGAACACGCCCCAAATTCTAAGGCAGCCCAAGCCTACAAAGAGAAGCGCGGTTCCCCTAAAGATAAAATGACCTCACTTAAAGATAAAGATAAGATAAGATAACTAACTTATCTTATCCACAGAAGGCCACGTCTCACCATTATAAATACACTGGAGCACCCAGGTATAACTCATACTCTGATTATACTCAATACCTGCTTAATACCCTTGCTAACTTAAGCATCGGAGTCCCTTGCAGGTACCCCCACCCTCCAGAGACGAAGGATCAGCGCCACTACCAAATCCAAAAAGTCAGACACGGCGGCTCCAGCCACTATCAACAAGTCAGACACAACAGCTCTGACCAGTACAGAAGATCTCGTCCGAGATCGACCTACAGTTTCAGGTAACCCTTGGAATAGTAACCTTAATGAAAGTGTTGGAGCCCGCCCCAAAACTCCAATACGTCGGGATCAGGCGTTCTCTCTCCAATGACAACCAGAAGGGGTGACGACCCTTGACCGGGTGAACCTTGAAGTATATATCCTTGAACCCATGGTAAGAGTCCTCGAACAAACCAAATATCCTCCACCCCTGGGCAGATCGGAAGGACATAAACCCCTTCTTCGCTTTCCCCTCCTTGGAAGGGTTCGTAAGATTGAAGAAAAAAGGAAGACATCAACAGACGCCGGCAGCTCTAGGTACTCGCATACCATCTCAAAACAGCGAATCGACGCCCAACTGTTCGGATGCAGCTGCGACGGCGCCACGGAAATCCGGCTTAAGAGTCCTATTTGGAAGGCGGAGAGGGGAATGCGAACCCCCACTTGAGTGAACATGGCCTTATAAAACCAAATCCAATCAAGGACCCAGGAAGCATGGAAGTTGAGCTCATATAATCGCTCATGAGGAGCAGGGACGTACACGTCGTAGTTAGCCTCCTCATCGATACCCCCACACAGATAATTGGCCTGACGAAACTCGGTGAGCTCCTCCTCACCCATTTGGTTTGGGGAATCCCTGAGGTCGGAGACCACCCAGGCGTACAGGTCATATCCCGCGTCGGAGGTGGAAGCCCGAGCGACCACACGAGGCATACCTACAATGGGGGCACCACTCGGTTAGTCTATGAGGTCGGGAACCCGAAAGAAACCCAGAAACTACGTCTACCCTACAACCCGAACTAAACATGCCTAAAGTCAATATCAAATGAAGCCTATCCCAGAATGGTAACCCCCCTAACACACCCTGCATGACATTAAAAAGATGTCTATCCTACAAAAATCAAAATGCAAAAAGTGCACACAATAGACATGCAAGAAAATTTTAAAGCGGAAGAGAGAAAGGATCGAAGATTACCTGAATCAGTTGCGAAAAACTGAGAAGGAAGGAGGAAAGATGCACGAGGATGCTAGAAGGAAGTTCTGAGATTTTCTGGGTGAAGAAGAAGGAGATAGTAAGAACAAGAGTGTAAAGGAAAAAACCAAAGCAAAAACTGTTTAAAACTGCCACCCAGGAAGCGCGAAAGGCCCGAGGGCAAAATAGTCTTTGCACACTGGATTTTTCAGCCCATTATTAACATTTAATGCTCCGCACGGAAAACGAGGTGACAAACGGCCGTTCCAGCAACGAACACACGCGCGTAAGAGGCACGTGCCCCCCCTCACGGACGGCCGACCTAGCGACAACGCATGAAAGGAGAGATGACACACCACCAACGATCCCTACGGTCGTTGCTGGCGCGTCGGGGGCACTGTTACGGCCTGGCCCAAACTAAATGTGGGCCAGCCCGACCTGGGCACCACCCGACCCGAACAGTTAGGAGCAAGGCGCCCGATCGCCGACCCGGACACGCGTCCCTGACAGCTCCGCTACAGCTGTGCAAGGGAGGTCTCGAAGAAGGTGGGCATGTCCTTGCAGGGCCTGTAACACCCTAATTAGCCTAAGCCTTACCTCGCGTCGTAAAGCCAAGGTCAATCAGAGATTACGATAGTTCTAAACTCAAACATAATATATATATAGAAAGAATAGTATAATCTAGAAGCTCGATGAAAGATATAGCTCAAAAATAGAATTTCGAAGCACAAATGTACTAACGGAGTTACTAGCTTAAGGCATAAGAAACAGAGAAGATATAACAAAAGATAAGTATATAATATCATAGGGAACTAGTCATGACTCGTGGAGTTTAAGCCGGCTAGCCATATACTGATACACAAAACCATACAGTGAAAACAACTTATACAAGTTTTGTTCTCTCAAATACATGCCTCTAGGCAAAACAAAATACAAAAGGAGAGATGTATAAACAAAATAAACCAAAAAGAACTCCAAAATGATCCAAGATTCTCCGCTCCTGTCACCAACCAAAGCAACTCACCGAGGTGGGTTGCGACCTGCATCTGAAAACACAACAACAATATGGTATGAGAACCGGCGGTTCTCAGTATGGTAACAATTCCCAGTGGTATAGGATATAAGACCCTGGGTCGCCAAAGGCAATCCTAAGCTTCATATCCATCACAAGATTCAACTTAAAGCATTCTAAAACATTTAAGCATAATATACCAACTTGAATTAAATAAACCAGGTTATCTATCTTAAGGGATTTCTATTCTAACCAAACACCGTTGTCCCACAGCCTTCACCAACCGATCTTCCATGCGATCCCATCGCCACCGCCTTCCGAACCTCCTCAATTCCAGCAGAAAACACAGATAATGTTCAAAGCAAGTAAAGCACAAGTAGTAACATATATGGCAAATAATTCAGATAGCAAGTAAGCATGTTATTCAATTAGGCAAACCATTACAAGTAGACAAAGCATACAAGCAGATAGGAAATGCATATGATGAATGCCTGCCCTACTGGCTGTGATATCACATTGTCGGTTCAACTGCCAACCCGACACATCTCCATGGAGACGTCGCCCTTCGGATTTCTCATATGGGAGCCCCTGAGATATAGTGCCCAGATCACTGTACAGGTACCGGCGCCTGCTCGCCCTATAGATCCGAAGGGATGCGAGCAGGATATTCTTGCCTCAGACCTCACATCTCAACGTAAGCGGGATTAACCACCGTCCTTATGCCGCCGCCGCTACCTCGATAGGCGGGATTAACCACCGTCCCTGCCAGGCGCATAGCGTCTCAAAATATCATGTAAAAATATTATTTCAATGGTTTTCAAAAGTATTTTCAGCATACATAGATCCATCACTTCAATCCGAGTCCCTGACTCATCTCAACCACTGTCCCTTTATAACTCAGTTTCCAAATACCAAAATTCTATCATTCCTCATCTCATATACCAATCATCCTTCACCTAACGTCAAACCATTCTCAGCACGCCAGAAACCTAGGCCTCTGTTTTCTAATTTACCTTAAAATCATGTACTAGAGCCCTTAATTTATATCCCATGTTCTAATACTCAAAACTAGGCCCAAACGTCTTAAAATGGTGTTATAGAAGCTTACAACCTTGTTGGGAAGGCAAAATAGTTGAAAACAAATAAATTTTTGAGAAATAGGACGTGTGCACCCGCACATATCAGAAGTAATGAAATTCTGCAACTTTGGAAAATTTCAGATTTTTAACACCAACTTTGAATGATCATAACTTCCTCTACCAAATTCCAATTTTTTACAAACTTTATATCGATTCGAACAATTTTCAATAAGCTTTAATTCTAAACTAATTTCAATAGATTTTGAAAACCAAGGCATAAGTTATGATTAGACAAAGTTCACCAAAAGTCAACTTTTACCAAGACTCACAAGAATCTCAATTTACCAACTTTCATAACCCAATCCAACCAAAACCACATCAATTCTATCACATATTAGAATTTACCATTTTTCATATCCAATTTACCACTCCACCATATATAATCATCAATTCTCACTATCAAATACATAATAATACCCTTACTAACCATCATCATTATTAATTTCAACATCAAACTCCAACATCATACTGTCAACATCAATATAACCATTTATCAACAATTCCAACACTCACCTTCAATTACCAAAAATATCAATATTTATCATCCATTATCAACCACATCAACAAACCCTCATCAACAACAATAAATTATACATCCCTCATCAACCTGTATAATCATTAAATTCCAACAACATCATTATTCATCATCAATCATTAAATACCAACAACCTCATCAACAACACTAATCATCAATACTCATTAACACCAACAATTCTCCATAATCATCCTTAATCACAATATTCCAAGGATACTGATGAGCGGATAATTTGTACGCTTTTTGGCATTGTTTTTAGTATGTTTTTAGTATGATCTAGTTAGTTTTTAGTATATTTTTATTAGTTTTTAGTTAAAATTCACTTTTCTGTGCTTTACTATGAGTTTGTGTGTTTTTCTGTGATTTCAGGTATTTTCTGGCTGAAATTGAGGGACCTGAGCAAAAATCTGATTCAGAGACTGAAAAGGACTACAGATGCTGTTGGATTCTGACCTCCCTGCACTCGAAGTGGATTTTATGGAGCTACAGAAGCCCAATTGGCGCGCTCTCAACGGCGTTGGAAAGTAGACATCCTGGGCTTTCCAGCAATATATGATAGTCCATACTTTAACCAAGATTTGATGGCCCAAACCGGCGTTCAAAGTCACCCACAGAAATCCCAGCGTTAAACGCCGGAACTGGCACCAAAATGGGAGTTAAACGCCCAAACTGGCACCAAAGCTGGCGTTTAA
>NC_029780.3:108173502-108173737 GCF_000817695.3 Arachis duranensis | reverse complement strand
GGTAGTTATCTTTGTTCTGATGCTATCTTAGATCATTGGGAGGCTGGCCATTCGGCCATGCCTAGACCTTGTTCTTATGTATTTTCAACGGTGGAGTTTCTACACACCATAGATTAAGGTGTGGAGCTCTGCTGTACCTCGAGTATTAATGCATTTACTATTGTTCTTCTATTCAATTCTGCTTGTTCTTGTTCTAAGATATCACTTGTTCTTCAACTTGATGAATGTGATGATC
>NC_029780.3:108171587-108172042 GCF_000817695.3 Arachis duranensis | reverse complement strand
AAATCAAATCTTTTTAAAATGTCTTTCAAATCATATCTTCTCAATCACATTTTTTTAAACTAATCATATCTTCTTAACCACATCTTTTTCAAAACAACTTTCAATCAAATCTTTTTGATTTCTAATTTCAAAATCTTTTTCAAAAATCATTTTACTTCTTCCCCACTTTTATTTTCGAAAATCAAGTAGTGTTTTTCAAAATGTTTTAAAAATCTTTTACTTAATTTTCGAAAATTGCTTCCCTTCTTCTCACATCCTTCTATTTATGGACTAACACTATTCTTTAATGCAAAATTCGAACTCCATCTCCTTTGATAAGTTCGAATTTTCCACTTCTGTCTTCTACCTTTCTCTTCTTATGACACTTCAAGGAATCTCTATACTGTGACATAGAGGATTCCACATTTTCTTGTTCTCTTCTCTTTCTTATGAGCAGGAGCAAAGACAAAAGCATT
>NC_029780.3:108170941-108171570 GCF_000817695.3 Arachis duranensis | reverse complement strand
CGAAAGGACATTGAAGCGAAAGCTAAGAGAAGCCAAGGCACAACTCTCTGTAGAGGACCTAACCGAATTCTTCAAAGAAGAAGAACACATGGCAGCCGAAAACAACAACAATGCCAACAATGCAAGGAAGGTACTGGGTGACTTTACTGCACCTACTCCCAACTTTTATGGGAGAAGCATCTCTATTCCTGCCATTGGAGCAAACAACTTTGAGAAAGAGCTTGATGATTTCTATCAATCTTGCTTTTGGAGCAGTGATCTGCTAAGGCTTGGCTGGCCATTGGCCATGTCTAGTGATTTGGACCGAAGCTTTCCTTGAAAGCTTGGCTGGCTGTGAAGCCATGTCTAATTCCTGGACCGGAGTCTTAGACTAGCATTGCACTGATTCCTGGAATTCTCATTAAGAATTTTGATACCTTTTTCCACTTAATTTTCGAAAAACACAAAAAAAAAATTTTACAAAATCATAAAATCCAAAAATTTCTTGTTTGAGTCTAATGTCTCATGTTAAGTTTGGTGTCAATTGCATGTATTCATTCATGTGTCTCAAGGATCTTCAAATAATTCTTGATGATTTCTTACTTTGATCTTTGAATTCTCTTGACTTGAGTGTTTATGTGTCTCATATG
>NC_029780.3:108169670-108170841 GCF_000817695.3 Arachis duranensis | reverse complement strand
CGGCTGCCATGTGTTCTTCTTCTTTGAAGAATTCGGTTAGGTCCTCTACAGAGAGTTGTGCCTTGGCTTCTCTTAGCTTTCGCTTTAATGTCCTTTCGGGTTCAGGATCAGCCTCAACAAGAATGCTTTTGTCCTTGCTCCTGCTCATAAGAAAGAGAAGGGAACAAGAAAATGTGGAATCCTCTATGTCACAGTATAGAGATTCCTTTAGATGTTAGAGGAAAAGAAAAGTAGAAGACAGAAGTAGAAAATTCGAACTTATCAAAGGAGATGGAGTTCGAATTTTGCATTAAAGAATAGTGTTAGTCCATAAATAGAAGGATGTGAGAAGAAGGGAAGTAATTTTCGAAAATTAAGTAAAAGATTTTTAAAACATTTTAAAAAACACTACTTGATTTTCGAAAATAAAAGTGGGGAAAAAGTAAAATGATTTTTGAAAAAGATTTTGAAATTAGAAATCAAAAAGATTTGATTGAAAGTTATTTTGAAAAAGATGTGGTTAAGAAGATATGATTGGTTTTAAAAAGATGTGATTGAGAAGATATGATTTGAAAAACATTTTTAAAAGATTTGATTTTGAGAATTAAAAACTTGGCTAACAAGAAAAGATATGATTCAAACATTAAACTCCATTCATACCTATGATGAACATACTTGAAATGTTGAATCAAATCATTGATTGATAGCAAGTATTTTTAAAAATAGAGAGAAATTGACTTTGAAAAAGATTTGATTGAAAAGATATGATTTGAAAAAGATTTGATTTTGAAAAAGTTTGAAAACTGAAAAAAAAAATCTGCATTAAAAACAAAATCTTCCCTCTTGTGCCATCCTGGCGTTAAACGCCCAGAATGGTCCACATTCTGGCGTTTAACGCCCAAAACTATACCTCTTTGGGCGTTAAACGCCCAACCAGGTACCCTGGCTGGCGTTTAAACGCCAGTCTGTCCTTCTTCACTGGGCGTTTTGAACGCCCAGCCTTTTTTGTGCAGTTCCTCTGCTGTATGTTCTGAATCTTCAATTCTCTGTATTATTGACTTGAAAAGACACAAATTAAAAATATTTTTGGATTTTTAAAAGTGAGGAATAATCAAAATGCAACTAAAATCAAATAATAATGCATGCAAGACACCAAACTTAGCAATTTGTATACTACTGACACTAATGAGAA